>NC_053025.1:237006601-237146269 GCF_003073215.2 Triticum urartu | reverse complement strand
ACAGAGTTTTTCAACTCGGTGGGTCCGAGATGGTTGCGGCGAAAACCTAACCCTAAAATTTTCGAATCAAACCTAATCTACGAGCGCATTGACTGGATAGGAGTGTTTCAATCGTGGCAAGAATCATGATGATCACAATGTGCTAAGAATCGGATTGGAGAATAGCACAAAGATCGAGTCCATACCCTAGTTCGGCGGAGACTTGCTACGGCGGCAACGGCGGGGTAGAATTCTGTTGATGGCAATGGAGACCAACGACTGGAGGCGACTGGCGGCGAGAAGACGATCCGGAGACCAAGTTGGCAGAGCAGGCTATCGCGCGGGCGAAGGGGTTCGGAGAAATTTCCAAATTTTGGCCCGTGACTATATATAGCCCGACCCTGTCGGTGTGACCGAGTGGAACAACTCGGTGGCACCGAGATTCATAACTGCAAGCAGTTACTGAAACTCAGTGTGACCCAAAGGTTCAAATCGGTTGCACCAAGATCGAAAACCTAGATCAACTTAATGATCTTAGTAGGACCGAAAGTGGGGTATCGGTCAGACCGAGAATCATAAAGAGGTTTTGGAAGTTTAAGTCTATGACGAATCGGGGACTCCGAGCGCTCCTCACACAGAGTGGTTCGAATCTGACTTGATCAAATTTTGTGATGTAGCATGAATAGAGTTTGAGACGAGAAAAGCATAGATAGCTAGAGGAGGTTCTTAGGAATTCTTGTCCATCCACTTGGCAAAAGGAAATAAAACCAAACAATCAAAACAACAAGTGGATGTCCTCGAATGAGTAAAATATGCAACCAGCATGCTCACACAATAAGATGGCAAATGAAATATGTGACAAGGCATGCACAACCAATTCTAGCATCTATCAAGCAATTTGCGATGACAAGGTCATCTATATATGAGTATATTGACTTAGGAGTCAAGTGAGAACACTTAATCATAGGTCATACTCATCATTTAAGCTCAAGTGGGGTTACCACTTTTACATAAAGCATTATTGTGTTCACATCTTTAGAGTTGCTTTAGCTCATGTCTTAGAGTAAAGCTCCCCCTAGATGTGATATCCCCCCTTAGAGGGATGAACTAACCTCGGGTTTTGTCGATGATGACTTCATGTAGATGTTGAAGATGTGGATGCTCAATGTTGATGTAGATCACTTGGAGCTATCCATTTGAGTGAATTGCACTTTCAATACGTACATGGGTTAGTCCCACAAGGAACAAACAAGGATGTCCATAGACATAGAGTGATGCACACACAAGATGATGTCCATGAAAACTTTTAGGTTACCTTGTCCCTTGTCTTACCAACAAGAGGGTTTGTGACTCCTTGAACTAGTGCAAGATGTGGAAGTTGATTGCACTTGTTCTTGCCAAAATAATAAGAGTGAAGTATGTTAGTGGAGTCACCCTCAAGAACTCTCTAGTTCTTCTTCTTTTGGATCCACATCATCTTGATGGGAATCCTTGGAGTTGTAGTCGTACTTGATGAAGTGGAACTTGAAGTAGTCTTGGGAATCCACTTGACTAAGGTCTTAGGAGCTTCTTCAAATGCATCAATTTCCTCTTGAAGCTTGTCCTTGCCTTTTTGCTTGTAGTCTTGTGGTGGAAGATCATCTTGAGCTTGTGTCCCCTTGAAAGAAGTATCATACTTCTCTTGTTGCGGAACAAACTTTGTCTTTGGGTATTGATCTTCTTCCCACTCAACTCCATTGGCATTGAACTTTCGTTCAAAACCAACACCTTGATTCTTCCGGTGCATTCCTTGCTTGCGCACAATTTACTCGAATTGCTTACTCCCGGCAAGGCTTTTGTACACTCCTTTCTCTATAATTACCTTCAATAAGCTATTTTCTTGCTCAAGTGTAACTTGGCTAAGAGAATCATTAGTGGAATCAAGAGAACTACTAGAAGCAACAATATTGGATTTAGCATGATCATTGTTACTGCTAGAGAAAGAATCTTTCTTGTTCTTGTTACTAGACTTGACTTGAGGCATGTAAGTGGATAAGAGTAAACACTTGGCAATGTAAGAAGAACTTTTCTTGCGGACATCATCATTGATTGCTTTCAAGAACTCATGCTCTTGCTCAAGATTGAGCTTTTCAAAGCGTAATTTCTCATGAGCTCTTAAAAGTTCTTGATGATCTTCGAAGATAGTTTCATGAGCTAACTTAAGAGTGTTTAGTTCTTTAGTTAGAGCCTCAATCTTCTCCTTATCATTGTCATTCGTTTTATCTTGATTAGCATGATTAATTGATGTTTCATCATAGTATTCATCACTAGAGTTGTCAACAAGCAGATCATCACCTAACAAGTCATCTTCATCACTATTGAAATCAACATACTCGGGGTGTGTTACCTTAGGACCTTTGGTCATGAAGCATCTTCCAATTCCTTCATTTGGTGAGTCAAATATGTCGTAGGAGTTGGTTGACACAAGTGCTAGATCGGCAACACCTTCATCTTGAGTATCTTCGGAGTCGGGGTGATAACTTCTCTCGGAGTGGCTGTCGGAGTCGGAGCCGGATACCAATTCACCAACATGAGCTTGATGTCTTCGTTTTGTGTAGCTCCTTGATGATTTTTCCTTCCTTTCCGAATCCTTGCTTCTCCATGAGTATCTTCTTTCATAACGATCATCTCTACTCCTTCTGTCTCTTGGTGGTGATTCTTTGCTTCTTCTTTTTGGAGAATCTTCTCTTCTCTTGTAGGGAGCCGTATACTCATTGGAATAGTGTCCGGGTCTTCCACAACTGTAGCAGTTTCACTCTCGACTAGAAGATCTTTTGTCATTGTAGGACCTTGACTTGAAGCTTCTATCTTTGCTTCTACTCTTGTAGAACTTGTTGAAGTTCTTCACCATTAAGCTGAATTCTTCATTGAAGTTTTGTTTCTCACTTGATGATGTAGGGGCTTCACATGAGGCTTTTTAGGCACCACTTGATTTGTTGTGAAGTTCCTCTTTATCCTTAAGTGACATCTCATGAGCAACAATTCTTCCAATCACCTCCGTTGGCTTGAGATCTTTGTAATTGGGCATCATTTGGATCAATGTGCACACGGTATCATATTTTCCATCCAAGGCTCTTAGAATCTTCTTGATGATGAATCTATCGGATATCTCTTCACTTCCTAAGCCGGCAATCTCATTTGTGATGAGAGCAAGCCTAGAGTACATTTCAGCGACAGCTTCACCATCCTTCATTTTGAACTTGTCAAGTTGACTTTGAAGCACATCCAACTTGGATTCCTTGACGGGGTCGGTACCTTCGTGCATATCAATCAAAGTGTCCCAAATTTCCTTTGCATTCTCAAGACGGCTAATTTTGTTGAATTCTTCGGGGCACAATCCATTGAAGAGAATATCACAAGCTTGAGCATTGTATTGCAACATCTTCAACTCATCTGCGGTAGCTTCACGGTTTGGTTCTTTCCCATCAAAGAAGTCACCTTGCAAACCAACACACACAATAGCCCAAACGGCGAGGTTATGTCCAAGAATATGCATTTTAATTTTATGCTTCCAACTAGCAAAATTAGTACCATCAAAGTAAGGACCTCTACGGTGATAATTTCCCTCGCTAGACGCCATACTCTCCTAGGTAGTGAAACCAAGGCTATGACCACCAAAAGCTATGGAGATCAAAGAAAATGGAGACCAAAGCTCTGATACCACTTGTAGGATCGAAAGTATGTCTAGAGGGGGGTGATTAGACTACTTGACCAAATAAAAACTTAACCTTTTCCCAATTTTAGTTCTTGGCAGATTTTAGCTATTGTAGGACAAGTCAAGAAATCATCACACAATTCAAGCAAGCATGCAAAGAGTATATTGGCAGCGGAAATTAAAGCATGCAACTTGCAAGAATGTAAAGGGAAGGGTTTGGAGAATTCAAACGCAATTGGAGACATGGATGTTTTTCCCGTGGTTCGGATAGGTGGTGCTATCCTACATCCACGTTGATGGAGACTTCAACCCACCAAGGGTAACGGTTGCGCGAGTCCACGGAGGGCTCCACCCACAAAGCGTAACGGTTGCGCGAGTCCACGGAGGGCTCCACCCACGAAGGGTCCACGAAGAAGCAACCACCCACAAAGGGTCCACGAAGTAGCAACCTTGTCTATCCCACCATGGCCATCGCCCACGAAGGACTTGCCTCACTAGTGGTAGATCTTCACGAAGTAGGCGATCTCCTTGCCCTTACAAACTCCTTGGTTCAACTCCACAATCTTGTCGGAGGCTCCCAAGTGACACCTAGCCAATCTAGGAGACACCACTCTCCAAGAAGTAACAAATGGTGTGTAGGTAATGAACTCCATGCTCTTATGCTTCAAATGATAGTCTCCCCAACACTCAACTCTCTCTCATAGGATTTGGATTTTGTGGAAAGAAGATTTGAGTGGAAAGCAACTTGGGGAAGGCTAGAGATCAAGATTCATGTGATAGGAATGGAATATCGTGGTCTCAACACATGAGTAGGTGGTTCTTTCTCAGAACATATGAGTTGGAATTGTGTATGTGTTCTGATGGCTCTCTCCACGAATGAAGAGGAGGTGGAGGGGTATATATAGCCTCCACAGAAAATCCAACCGTTACACAGAGTTTTCCAATCTCGGTGGGACCGAATCAACAAACTCGGTCGGACCGAAAAGGTAAACCTAGTGACCGTTAGAGATTTTCGGTGGGACTGACATGCAACTCGGTAGGACCGATATGGTTAGGGTTTGGGCATAACGTAATCTCGGTGAGACCGATTACACGAACTCGGTGAGACCGAATTTGGTAATTAGCTAACCAGAGAGTTGGTCAGGCAAACTCGGTGGGACCGATTTGCTCTTTCGGTGAGACCTTAAAGTTACAAAAAGGAAACACTGAATTTACATTGCAATCTCGGTGGGACCGATCCGCTCTTTCGGTGAGACCGAAAAGTTACGAAAGGGAAACAGAGAGTTTGCAATCCCATCTCGGTGAGACCGAGATCCCTATCGGTAGAACCGAATTGCTAGGGTTTGGCAATGGCTTATGACAAGTGAAACTCGGTGGCGCCGGATAGAAAGAATCGGTAGGACCGAGTTTGGCTTAGGGTTTAGGTCATATGTGGATATGGGAAAGTAGTTGAGGGTTTTGGAGCATATCACTAAGCACATGAAGCAAGAGGCTCATTAAGCAACACCTCATCCCTCCTTGATAGTATTGGATTTTCCTAAAGACTCAATGTGATCTTGGATCACTAAAATATGAAATGAAGAGTCTTGAGCTTTTGAGCTTGAGCCAATCCTTTGTCCTTAGCATTTTGAGGGTTCCACTTTCACCATCCATGCCATGCCAATCATTGAGCTTTCCTGAAATAATCATCTTGGAATAGCATTAGCTCAATGAGCTATATGTTGTTATGAATTACCAAAACCACCTTGGGATAGTTGCACTTTCACAAGGGCTAACTGGACGAACTCGCCACACAAAGGACAGAAGATTTATACTGGTTCGGGCCACCGTTGTGGTGTAATACACTATTCCAGTGTGGTGTGGTGGATTGCCTCTCGGGCTCAGGATGAACAGTACAATGGGAAGAAAAGCCTCCTAAGGAGAGGTGTTCTTGTGCTTGGTGGACTTGTGGTTGTTCGGATCGATCCCCCTTCTCCAAGCTACATTGGTGGATTGGTCCTATTTATAGGGGCCCTGGTCCTCTCCCCAAATATTGAGCGGGAAGGGAGCCAACAACGGCCAATTCGAATGGGGACAGCTAGTATAGCTTATCCTAACAAAAGCAGTCTTCGCTGCAAAAGGCTCTGGTGGTGACGCCGCCTTGGGCTCCATGGTGACCTCCGTCTTGCCGTCCTGCTGGTCTTGGTCTCATTGCATTGATATGGAAACTTTTGCTTGACGCCTCGGTACTCCGCGTCTGCGCTTGCTTCCTTAGCACCAAAGAGGAAACAAGGACACTGTGCACGCTGGCGCCCGCCTGGCGCCCACCTGGTCTCGATCGTCATGGCTCACGTCATCGGAACCTCGATAGGTTCGCCTTGCCTTGAACTCTCCGCCCCTCGTGAGCCAGCCTGGTGAGGCCGCTCCTGACGAGGTCTTGTGTCGTCCGCCTCGCGAGGCTTGGCCCCTCGCGAGGGTCTTGAAAGCTTGTTGGTGAAGATGGGTCGTACGGGCCCACTCGCAGCGCCACGCGGTGGGCTGCAGGCAGGCAAGTCTGGGGACCCCCGTTCCCAGAACGCCGATAGTAGCCCTCGGGCCCAAGGCGCGCTCGGGCTTGGCTTCGAGGAGAAGCCAAGGGGCAAGTGCAGAGCGCCGCGGGCCCCAATAGCCTGCGGCCTTGGTCGACGTGTGGCGGTTGATTGCACGTGGGCGTCTCTGCTTCCCCACGCTCCCTTGATATCCGCCTGGCTAGGCGGCCACCGTGGTCTACATGGTTTCCCTCCCGTTGTTGCCGTGCACTCTCCAATTCTTTTGCTTCCTCGCAGCTCAGCCTCTCCCCCTGATCCGATCTAAGCTCAATCCTCCCATCGCGATGGCACCCGACCAGTCAGAGAAAGGGAAGAGTCCCCTGTCCCCCGTCGAGCTACGCCCGGGCACTGAGCCTGTCGTTGGTAGGTCGCTGGTGCTCAACCAAGAAGCCATGGACAAGGTGCGTCCCATGCTCGCCTCCAGCTTCAATGAGTGGGGAAGGACGGTGGCCTGGCCTGCATCTCATGCTTGCGTCTACCGGACTGCCACCGAGGTCCCATTCTTCATCGATGCCCTTTGGGCTGGCTTGGTTCCTCCTTTCTCCGCCTTCTTCAACGTTGTGCTTGTGCATTATCAGATCCACATGTTGCACCTTGATCCCCAATCCGTGACCCTTCTCTCCGTCTTCGCCTTTGTTTGCAAGGCCATGGTAGGCATTGCTCCTTCCATGGCCCTTCTCCGCCACTTCTTCTCGCTGCACCTGATTGACCCTCGACAGAGCTCAGGATGCTTGAGCTTTCTGGCTGTGGCAGCAACGGCCGGCACGGGGATTGACTTCGAGCTCCCACCATCCACGAGCGGGTTTCGAACACGGTGGGTATTTGTTGATGTCGGAGTGCTCAGCCTCCTGCTCTTTTCTCTGTCAGCGCCCGCTATTCCCAACTCCGGTTGGTGCCACCAAAGGCTCACCGATTCATGCCTTGCCCCTGTCTAGCTCAGGCTGAAATGGGTCGAGGACCTTGATGTGACTGCGCCTATGGTGGTGAAGGAGTTCGTCTAGCACCGAATCACTCCACTTCAGCGCCACTCTCGACCGATGTGGGCCTTGCTCAACAGCAAGGACCACATGAGACTTCAGGAGTCCGAGCTCCCCCTCGAGGCGCGGCGAACGGTGCTCAAGGTCCTGACGGGTGTCCCGTTGCCAGATGACGTGCCAAGGAAGAGCTGCCTTCTGTACTGCTGCTTGAACAAGGCGACATCCGCTGAGCAGATGCCTTCCTTCGATGAGTGGGGGCTGCGCCTAGTCGGCCTCGTGGGGCTCCATGAGAACCCCATCGTCGTGGTTCCTCTCCCTGCCACTGGCGTCGAGCTCACCCCAAGTGTGGATTCAGGGGGCGAGCTTCGCTAGGGGACGATGGTGAAGGTGCCGAGATGCTGATGCCGCCCAGGGATCCTGAGGCGTCGTCCTCAGGAACTCGCGACTCTTACCCTGGGGTGGCAGTTGAGGAGGCGACGCAGCCCGCATCTCCCGTGGCTGGGGCTCCTGAGACCACGAAAGGTCGATGTGAGGCAGGGCCTGATGGCTCCCCTCAGCTTGGCGCTCCCGAGGCTGCCCCTTCGAGCTCTTCTCCAGTCGCTCCTCGTGTGGGCCGCCATGTCCAGCGCTTTGGTTGGCTCTGCGTGGACTTCAAAGAGCTCTGCAAGAGGAAGGGGTCCCCAAGCAGCGGCACCTTCGGGCCGTTAAAACAGAGAAAGTACATCGTCGTGGATGAGTAAGTACCTTATCTTAGTGATTCTCCGCGTGCTGCTTCCCTTCCTGACGATATCTCTTCAGGATTCCTTCCGCCAAGGCTGCATGATCTCCTGAGAAGCAGGGTCCTCTCGCCTCGCTTCTCCCGCTGTACTCAAGCGCTTCAAGCCCGCGCTATGCTCACGATGTGGAGCCAACTGGGGAAGCAAGCCCGTTGACAAGGCGTCTTGAGCTTGCGCCTTCACCGTCCCTCCTCTGCGGTCTTGCTTGGAATACAACAAGCGTGCCAAGGGTTCCTCCCCTGGTCGTGGACGGTGGCTGGATGGCTTCGGTCTTGAGCTCCTCTTCAAGTAGCGGGCCTTCACTCGTTCGGGCTCCTCGCGAGGCCTGGCTTGCAACTGAGTGGGTGCCAGCCCCCAACCCCCCTGCTGAAATGGGGCGAGCCGCTTTGGGCCCCATCCACGGTCCCCCCGGTGGAGGATGGAGTTAGCAGCATGCTCGAGTCAGCGCAAGAAAGGAGCCTCGTTTCCCATGAGCTCTTTCGGGAGGCGATGGGCGCGATGAACCAGCTTGGTGAAGAGCTCGTGGATGTGGATGCACGTCTAGTGGCCGAGGGTCTCCGGCTGGCGGAGGAGCGACACAAGTTGAAGGTGGCCATCAACCTCGGGCGCCACCAGCGCGAGCTTGATAACGCGAAGGCCAAGGCATCCCTCGCGACCTCACGCGAGGCCTGCTCCCGAGCCTTGGAAAAAGCTCGAGAAGCTGACCGCCGCCGCGAGATCGCAGAGAGACACATGCGGAAGCTCCAAGCCTGGAGCACCTCCTTGGAGCAGCAACTGGAGGCGCGCAGAGCTGTCCTAGCGTCTATGAGGGGGGCGCCCGTCGAAGAGGAAGAGATCCGGAAGCGCGAGGAAGTGTTGGCGCTGGAAGCCATGGAGCGCAGCCTTGAGTTTGAGCGACTAGAGACGAGGGAGCGTCAAGTCGCCCTAGCGGAGGATGTCGTTGCCGCGTGCGAGGCCAAGGCTCAGGAGGAGGTCGATCACCGGGTGGCCAACGCTCCTGCGGATCTCGAGGGCAGGTACGACCTGAAGCTGAAGCTCGTGGAAGCTGAGGCCGCTGGTAGGACTGCTACCCTCTAGTCAAGGTTGACCGAGGTGGAGCGACGCGAGGAGGCCGCCGCAGCCGCCCTTGTCTCGGCGCAGGACAAATTGGCCTCCTCCCGCGCCTATCTGATCCCTCTTCAGTAGCGGGTTGCTGACGCCGAGTCCGTCGCACAGCAGAATAGGGAGGAAGTGCTTCAGTGGCGGACGCTGGAGCGCGTGCACGCCCCCATGCTCAAGGCCCTCAGGAACAGGGCCAACATCGCCCTGGGCCACATCTGTGATGAGAATGCTCCTCATCCCCACGCGAACGAGTACGCCAGCCACCTCCGCTTCTTCATCGCCGTGGTGACGTGCCTGGAGAACCGTTCTAAGAGGGCTCGCCAACTTGTTGAAGAGAGGAGCCGTGGCCTGCTCGGGCATGTGTTCTCCCGTGTATTCAACCATCTCCAGAACGCTGACCCCAACTTTGATTTTGACGCCGCCATCTCTCCTGTACCCGAGGCCATCCGGGGCGACCTGTCGCGATGGGTGGAAGGCAATGTGGACACGCTGGTCAGGGCCTTCACTTCCGATGACGATGGGGTGGTGGTCACGGTGGACGCGGGCGACATGGTCGACGATGGTGATGGCGGCGCTGGTCGAGGTGACGGTGATGCCAGCGATGGTGGCAGCAATGCTAGCGACGCGTCTGAGGGCGATCCGGGGGACGCGAGAGCGACATGTCTGACTTATCCCGTGTTTCCCAGCTGTTTGTCCTACACACAGAAGTTGTAAGAGCATTTTTGGAGGGGAAGCCCCTCATGTAAATTTGCAACTTCCTCTATCTTGTTAGGTCGAGTTGAATATGTGTCTTTGTGGACTCACGTATCCTGGGGCAAAGTTGCTGTTGCGGTTTACCTTAGCCTGGACGAGCCCAAACCGGCTCGCCGCGTGATAAGCAAGCGCTAGCCGTGGCGCGACATGCGCATGGCGTGTGTGCGTCTTGCCCAGCCCCACTCGCGAGGGGCCTGCGAGGTAGGAGCAACAGGTGCGAACTCCGAAATAAGGCAAGAACCAGATAGCAAGAAATCGCTCGAATGAGGAAAGGCACCCCCGCACGCATCAATGAAAATTCAACTTCAACTCAAATCCAAATCCAAAAGGCAAGGCTACAGAAAAGGGATCCAAAGCAAATGGCCGGGTCCGGCGCCTAGTTTAGTCTTCTTGTCTTGAGTCTTCTCACCAGCGCAGAGCTAAGTGCGGCCACTAGGACGTGGGAGGGAGTCCCCGAGGCTCGAGGGCGGCACTCCTAAGACTCCGGGGCGTTTACAGCCCCACTCGTTATTACGTGCGAGTGTCACGGGCGGCGACCTTCATAGGCGTGAGCCTTACTTCTTATCGCCACACGAGGGCCCTGCCTTGCGCCTCCCTCGGCCACCGTTGGGGGCGACCAGAGACTAGGACAACACCAAAGGGGCAAAGGGGACACCAGCGGCACCCTCGGCGACCATGGGTCCTCTGCCGGGGGTAGGCTCTGGAGCACCTCCCCTGCAGAGGGCCTACCTCCGGGGGACGCCTTTCTCCATGCGGCGCTAGGGAGGACCTTCGTCCCGGCTTCCTTCCTACAGTCCCCAGAGTGCCCCTCTCCTAGCGGGAGGGAGGCCGACAAGCTGGGACAACCATCTGCTGATGTGACCTGATCCCCCTGCGCACCATGGTTAGCGTAAGCTTGCTCCTGAGGAATTAGTGGTACCCTGTAGCTGTTGTCGCCAGTGCAGTTGGTGAGGCTTTTGGAGGGGTCCTGAAAGGCGCCAGCTTCTAGCGCCTCCTCCTCCCAGCCCGGCTCAAGGGACGAGCCGGGGTCGTCTTCCAGCATGTAGTCCTGGTCCACCATGCGGGGAACGTACGCCTCCGAGGCCTCCGCCTCGAAGACCTTGCCGTAGTGCCCCACACTCTACGCCGCCCGACCTAGTGTGCCGCCTCGAGGATGGCAGGGTTGCATCCTGCCCAGACCATAGGTGGCAGCGCCCGTGCCCAGCGGAGGTGGCGCGGGCCCGAGCGGGCGTGTAGCTCTGTTGGCTGCCCCGGTGTCGATGAAGCATGGTGGTGCGCCTGTAGGCACGCGGGCGCGGCGTGGCCCCGCTATGCGACCTGGCCGCAGCTTGTGGCATGAGAAGAGAAAAGAAGGGCAGCGCTCCTGAAGCCGCAACATCCAGTAGCTCGGCGATGCATTCCAGCAGTGCATCCCCGCCACTCTCCATCAGCCGGCACTGTAGCAGCTCCCGTGCCACGGTGAGTGCAGCCCGCATGTTTTCCTGCTCCCTCTGGGTGTGCGGCGCCATCGCCGCGGCGTGGCTTGCGGCTCTTGCAGCAGCTCGCGCCTGTTGTGGGGTGAGGGTGGACGGCGCCTGGCGGCACCGCCCGCGCGCCGCAGCGTCAGGTGGCGCACGCACCGCCTGTAGCGCGGAGTTGAGGTGTTCCCAGCGGTCGACATTGGTCCTTGAGTCGCCGGACATCGGAACTGCGGAGCGTCGGTGAATCGGCTAGCAGGAGAGAGGCTCCGGCGCACCCCTACCTGGCACTCCAAATGTCGGATCACGGGTTCCGGCAGAACCCTTAAGGTTCAAACACTGGGGTGAGCGCGAAGATATCCCCCAACCGATCCATGTCCTAGCTTCGCTAAGATCTCAAGGGCTAACTCGACAAACTCGCAACACAAAGGACACAAGATTTATGCTGGTTCGGGCCACCGTTGTGGTGTAATACCCTACTCCAGTGTGGTGTGGTGGATTACCTCTTGGGCTCAGGATGAACAGTACAATGGGAAGAACAGCCTCCTAAGGAGAGGTGTTCTTGGCTTGGTGGACTTGTGGTTGTTCGGATCGATCCCCTTTCTCCTAGCTACGGTGGTGGCTTGGTCCTATTTATAGAGGCCCTGGTTCTCTCCCCAAATATTGAGCGGGAAGGGAGCCAACAACGACCAATTCGAAAGGGGACAGCTAGTACACCTTATCCTGACAAAAGCAGTCTTCGCCTGCAAAAGGCTCTGGTGGTGACGCCGCCTTGGGCTCCATGGTGACCTCCATCTTGCCGTCCTGCTGGTCTTGGTCTCGTTGCACTGATATGGAAACCTTTGATTAATGCCTCGGTATTCCACGCCTGCGCTTGCTTCCTTAGCACTAAAGAGGAAACAAGGACACTGTGCGCGCTGGCGCCCGTCAGGTCTCGATCGTCATGGCTCACTTCATCGGAACCTCGCGAGGTTTGCCTTGCCTTGAACTCTCCGCCCCTTGCGAGCTAGCCTGGTGAGGCCGCTCCTGAGGAGGTCTTGTGTCGTCCGCCTCGCGAGGCTTGGCCCCTCGCGAGGGTCTTGAAAGCTTGTTGGTGAAGATGGGCCGTACGGGCCCGCTCGCAGAGCCACGCCGTGGGCCGCAGGCAGGCAAGTCTGGGGACCCCCATTCCCAGAACGCTGACAACTTTCACTTAACCATTGGAGTTTTATGGTGGGTCTACAATATAAACCCTGGTATGTACGCGGTTATCCCAATGTGGTGCGTCTACTTGTATGACCTAAAGAAAGGTCCTTCGTGTAATATGGGGGGAATCGCGAAAGATTCCGATAAGTTGTCGAGTGGTTGACCAGCTCTCGCCGCATCATGACAGTCAGTTTTCGGCTTTCTATACTGAGGTGTTTGACCATATGAACTGGAAACACAATCGCAGTAGTTCTCCCTTTACTACCTTAGCAAATAGAGCAGAACGTAAGGTAGCAAGCACAGGAGCCTGGCAACCCAACTATTGACCCAAGACATGATTCAGAGTTGATGCATATAAGGCCAAACTCGCGACGCCGAAGTATGCTATAAAGCTGTTCAGACTTGTTAGCAATTTATTTTGTTCCCATATCGAGCCCCTGGCGAGTTATGTCGGGGCGTGTGAAATAACACAAGGAGAAAAATGCAGTTTTTTAGAGAAAAAGTGAATACTGCATACTGATAATATTCACTAGAACTTAAGTGATATGCCAATCATTGTTTTGTATATAATAACGCCACGACCCCGGCTATTTTACATGTCAAGGGTCGAGAGCTGAGGTAGAAGGCACTTTACAGGCTTGCAAAATAGAGAGTGCGGTCTACAAAAAGTTGTTTTGGACCTCCTGTCGCACGTTTGCACCGCCTTTCCTTGGTGAAGGAGCTCCTTAAAGGGAGTGGCTTTTGGATGAATATACAAACCGGAACTCCAATAGAGTCGGTGAGATGACCAGCCTACGAGTCACCTATGGAGAAGAATAATAAAAAAAGAAAGAGTGGTTAGAAAAGAAAAGAAGGATGGTACAGGAGTGCTTGTAGGCCCGTACATATTGTGCTTCTGCTGATGCCCATGGTATTTTAAGTGCATAGTTATGTATGCGCGGTACATGTTTCGTGGGTGTATGAGGCAGACGGCGGAAGCTGAACTCCTAGTCCAGCTCCAGAATTGGTCTATTTTGCTGAATGGAGACCGGTGGCTTAATGGCCGACAAGGTATGCAGTTTAATAATACCGCTTTGTACACCGACTGAAGGAAACGTAGTATGATCCTCTGTCCAGAGGGAGTGCTTCTCATGCTCCCCTGTAGGGGTGTGTGTGTCACATATACCATGTTCACTATTTTTACCTCAAGGGGAAATTGCTTCTGACCCCCGGTATTCGGTTGGTTAGTTTCTTCGTCATCGCTATCACCGTGCAGCCTCTTCCCCTTGTGTTCGGCGTTGAGCTTGCCGGCCTACTTGAAGACCCAACAACTTATGTTGGTGTGATTAGCTAGTTTATCGGGGTTGCCATGAATCTGGCAGGGCCGATCCAATATCTTATCTAAATTGGATGGTCCGTCTCTGTTTGCCTTGAATGGCTTTTTCCGTTGACCGGCTTTGGGGCCGCTGAATCCATGTTGATCGATGTGTCATGCGTTCTTTCTTTATCATTACGACATTTGTGTTTGCTCCATCATGGTTTGCCATTGCCGTCTCGGACTTCAGAAGTGCCTGGATCGCTGGCGCTGTTGCTTCTATGAGTGAGCCAGCTATCTTCTCCCGCGCAAAAGTGGGTCATCGGAGCGGTAAGGGCTGACATGGATTTTGTTTTTTATTGAACGATGTGGCGGGCGAGCCACTTGTCCCGGACGCTGTGTTTGAAGGCCGCTAGGGCTTCCGCGTCCGGACAGCCGACGATTTGGTTCTTTTTAACTAAGAACCTAGTCCAGAGCTTCCTCGCTGACTCTCCGGGCTGTTGAACTATATGGCTTAAGTCATCGGCGTCTCGTGGCTAGACATATGTACCTTGGAAGTTGTTGCGGAAGGCGTCTTCTAAATCCTCCCAGCTGCCAATAGAGTTTTTGGGCAGACTGTTTAACCAGTGCCAAGATGGACCTTTGAGTTTTAATGGGAGGTATTTGATGGCATGAAGGTCAGCTCCGCGGGCCATGTGGATATGGAGAAGGAAATCCTCGATCCATACCACGGGATCAGTTGTTCCATCATATGATTCGATATTCACAGGTTTAAACCCTTATGGGAATTCATGCTCCATTACTTCGTCTGTGAAGCAAAGAGGGTGTGCGGCGCCTCTATGTTGGGCCACATTGTAACATAGCCCCGATGGAGTCCGTCTGCGGCTTTCGGCCCGCACATTACTAGGTTTGTCCCGTCTGAATAGATAGCCGTTGTCACCTGTCCTTGCACGCCCTCGCGATCCGTAGATCGATCTGGTATGTCCTGATCTATCGTTCAGGTCCTGCCGAAGGTCCTATGTATGACCGCGAGCTGTTTTTCCTCGGTATTTGCGATGAGGCGGGGCAGGCTGGTGTTTGGCTTGAGTTGCCGTTTTATCCCGACCACGTGGTGGTCGGTCAGCTGCATTACGCGATGGTGGTACGTGCTCTGGCGCCTCGTCGTCGAACTGAGGTAGCAATTTGCACTTCGGGTAGCTTTTGGCTGGGCGCTTGAGGCCGTATTCTTCGGCTGCTAGGACATCGGTCCATTTATCGTTGAGGAGATCTTGGTTAGCTTGAAGCTGCTGCTGCTTCTTTTCAGGCTCCTTCTAGTGGCTATTAGCTGGTGCTTGAAGCGCTCCTACTCAAGAGGTTCATCAGGCACAATGAAATCTTCAATGCCGAGGCTCGCCTCATCTTCAAAGAGCGGAAGATAATTAATGTCCTCCGAGTCTTCGTGCGTGGCCTGTTTACCAGGGCTAACTTGCCCATCTTCCCGCTCGTCCCGTTCGGTAGTTGCATTAACGGGGTCTTTGTTGTCTTCGGCACCTTCCGGAGTGTTATCTTCTCCCATGCTGGTGTTGCTGTCTTTGCTGCGGCGTGACTTAGAGCGGTGCTGCTGACACCGGCGCTTTGATTGTATCTCGGGAGGTTTATCCTCAACTGGATCTTCCTTGTCATCGCCGCTATTATATTTTGGTGCATCCACCATGTATACATCATACGAGAAAGTGGCCGTCCAGCGTCCGGTAAACGGCGGGTATTGAGCCTCTTCCTCTCCGGCATCCTCATCCATACAGTCAATGTCGTTAGAGCCGTAATCGAGCATGTCAGTCAAGTCTTCGATAGTGGCTACGAAGTAGCCGGTGGGTGGGAAGAGAAATTCTCCGTCATCAGCCTCTGGTTCAAACCGGATACAATTCGGCTGTGGGCCCGCCGCTAAGGATAGTGCTCTTAACGAGTTTAACACGTCGCCCAAGGGCGAGTGTCGGAAGATGTACGCGGAGCTGAATTCGATGATCGATGACCGATCAAGCTCGATGTACGCGGACGCACAAGGTTCGGTCCCTATAGGCGGAGACGAGTCCATGGTTCCGGTGACACAGATGTCACTTGAAGTTAAGTCTGTGTGCAGCTCCGACGCTGCTGAGGCCGTGACTTCCGCGGCGGGGTTGAGCTTCCCGTCCTTGGACGGCGTAATCTGCTCCGGATCTAAAGCAGGAGCAGCTACAGGTACTATCTCCTGGGTATGTTCCGGTGACAGATTTACGTCATGTTCATCGTGGTGGCAAGGAGTGGCTGCCGTGGTCTCTAATCCATCAAAGATCAAGTCTCCACGGATATCCGCGACGTAGTTCAAGCTTCCAAATTTGACCCGGTGGCCAGGGGCGTAGCTTTCGATCTGCTCCAGATGGCCAAGCAAGTTGTCCCATAGTGCAAAGCCGCCGAACACGAAGATCTGTCCGGGGAGGAAGACTTCCCCTTGGATAGCATCTTTGTAGATGATTGAAGGAGCCATCAAACCTTTTGACGACAGCACAGTGGAACTCTCAATGAAAGCACCAATGTCGGTGTCAAAACCGACGGATCTCAGGTAGTGGGTCCCGAACTGCGCGTCTAAGGTCGATGGTAACAGGAGGCGGGGGACACAATGTTTACCCAGGTTCGGGCCCTCTCTATGGAGGTAATACCCTACTTCCTGCTTGATTGATCTTGATGAATAGGAGTATTACAAGAGTTGATCTACCACAAGATTATAATGGCTAAACCTAGAAGTCTAGCCTATATGACTATGATTATGAGGATATATGTCTACGGACCTTAGCCCTCCGGTTTATATAGACACCGGAGGGATCTAGGATTACATAAGGTCGGTTACAGAGAAAGGAATCTTCATGTTTGGTCGCCAAGCTTGCCTTCCATGCTAAGGAGAGTCCCATCCGGACACGGGTAGAGTCTTCGGTCTTTGTATCTTCACAACCCATCAGTCCGGCCCATGTCTAATAGGTCGGACGCCCGAGGAGCCCTTAGTCCAGGACTCCCTCAGCTGACTCTGGCTACTTCATCGTCCCATGCACATCATGGTCCAGTGAACACGCAGGCTGCATTGTTCATGGCATGCGAGCTCTTGCGCTCCCGGCCTGTGATAGCATGGCTTATTAGGGATGATAGATTACTCATGTCAATAAGGAATTCCTTCTTTTCCGGGATCCCATTCGAAAAGAACTCCAAAGTTAAGTGTGCTCGGCTTGGAGTAGTTTCAGGATGGGTGACTGACCGGGGAGTTGCTCCCGGGTGCGCAAGAATGAGGACAAAGTGCGCAGAAAAGACTAGTATTGATCTGTGGGTCTAGTCTAGATCCCGCCAGGAGTAACGACTACCGGCGGGTGTGTCCTGGGCGTTACAAGTTGGTATCAGAGCCGACCCTCGCGGTTACACGGATGTTTGCGGACAGGTGCGCGGTCATATTTTTCATGACGTTTGTAACCCATCGTGGCACACGTCATGGCACATGTACCGGACTGGATGCACAGACATATGTGCCAAGAGGGAACGTTCCTGTGGCCCGACGAGGACGTCGGTTCCTCTGAGTTGGGGTGTATGTGATAGCCTGGCTTATTAGGGATGATAGACTAGTCATATCAATAAGGAATTCCTTCTTTTCCGAGAGCCCATTCAGAAAGAACTCCCAAGTTAAGTGTGCTCAGCTTGGAGTAGTTTCAGGATGGGTGACTGATCGGGAAGTTGCTACTAGGTGCGCACGAGTGAGGACAAAATGCGTAGAAAAGACTAATATTGATCTATGGGACCAGTCTGGATCACGCCAGGAGTAACGACCACCGGCGGGTGTGTCCGATGCATTACACGCCCCGTCGACAATCTCTACGCGGATTGGCTAGACTGCATCGCCGAGCTCGGCAACGCCACCGGGGAGTCTCCTGCACCATCTCGCTCGCTACCTCACCCGCCACCTGCCGCGGGTGATGTGGCTCACGGAGCAGCTCCTCCACCTCTCAGGTAGGACGCCATCATTGAGCCAAGGCATGAAGCTCCACGGTGCGACCCGCCTCGCAGGGCGCTGGCGCGTGACGAGGAAAGCTGCCAGGTGGTGCAGCGGCCGCAAGGACAGGCACGTGCGCTCCCAGCACCGTCACGTCAAGACCGCGCGCCGCCTGCGATTGTGGCGGGCGAGAGGCAAGATCAGGCTCCACCTCCACAGCGGGCTCCCGTGACCACAACTGGATGACGCGCGTTCACCCCGGAGCTATGCAGCATCATCTGGCCAGGGAAGTTCAAGCCCGACCTGCCTCCGCGCTATGATGGCACCCCGACCCTATTGAGTTCCTGTAGCTCTACGAGCTGAGCATCGAGGTGGCCAACGGCAACGAGAAGGTTTCCCATGGCCCTCAAAGACGGTGTGTGCTCATGGCTCCTGAACCTCCCCGTGTGATCGTCTCCTCTTGGGACGATATGCGAGAGCGTTTCATTGCCAACTTCCAGGTCTCTTGCGACCGCCCGCTGGCTGCGGGTGACCTGCAATGCATCAAGCAACAACTAGGAGAAACCTTGAAGAAGTATATGTAGCGCTTCAACAGTGTTCTCCTCAAGTTCCCCAGGGTGTCGGACGAGGCCATCATCTCGGCATTCACTGGTGGCGTTCGCAATGTCAAGATGAAGGAGGAGCTCGCCATACACAAGGACATGCGCATGGCCCTGGATATGTTCAACATGGCAACCAAGTGTGCAAGAGCTGAGGAGGGATGCCTCTCCCTCCTCGAGCTCCCTGAGGATGACCCAGAAGACAAGAAGACCAAGGCCAAGGACTTGAAGAGCAAGGGTCCAGCCATTTTCGCGGTCGAGCCAGAAATGAAGCAAGGATGCGACCACCTATATTCATCCAAGGGCAACCTGTCATTCTACGTCTTCAACAATGTCCATAGCCACAACACCAACGACTGTCAAGAGCCCAGGGCCATCCGCGATGGGCGCTTCGGTCGACGCACATAGTGCAACGATCGAGGCTACGACTGCTGAGTAGGCCGAAGCGGAGGACGCTGGGACGGCCGCGACCCCTGCCAAGAATGACATGACAACCCCGTGAGGACCGCTGGCAGGGCCAGCCTCATGAGGGTGTCTGGAGACATCAGCCTCACTAGGACCGTCCTCAGAGCATGGTTGACTTCCCCCGCTGCTGGCACCATCAAGAAGGAACGATGACCATCACCAGGACAAGGGGTCTGGGGCTTCCAGGAGCCTCGTGCCATCGCTTGCAGCCTAATCGGAGCCTCTATTCGAGCTTCATTTTCGTTCTTGCGGAGCCTCTTCAGTTTTTCCTTAATTGTCTCAACCGATGAATTCTCATCAACTTCATCATGGTTCTTCTTGTTTTCTTCCCGGAGGATTCAATTCATGTTTCCCAGGTTGATCATATTCCTTCCTCGACTCAAGTGTTTCCCTTTGCTCGTTTGCCTCTCACCAGTTTATCCTTCCGGAGTGCCCAAGACATATCCAAAGATTTGTGTTTACATTCGATTATTTCGAGGTTGTCACCTCATTCAAGTCTTTCAGTTGTTCCGGTGCATAATATCTCTCTCTCAACCGATCCTTTCCAATGGTGTTTCTTTTTAGTGGGCCCTAACCCACAGGTCTTTTCCCAGGATCTTACTTGACTCTCTAATTTTTCTGGAGTTATTCTCAATTTTTTTCGAAATTTGACGTAAGAATGAATTTCATTAGTCAGATGCTTTTCCAGGATCGATTTCAAATTATTTTTTAGAGTTGGCTCAACCTCTTCGCTTTCATTCTCCTGGAGTATCCCAACAATTCCTCAGGGTGTTCCTCATCATATTTCTCAACGTTTGAAGACCGAAGAAGAGTTTCCTCTAAATCTTGTCTATTCTCCCTGAAATTTGTGGTGGTAGCTCAATGTTTTACTCTCAAAATGTTTCCAATCATGCGATTCTTTTCTTACCCATCCAGAGTATTTCAGGAGTTGTATTTTCTGTTTAGAGTATTCGGAGGCCTTCATTTCGGTATATTTCCTCATTCCAAGTATTCAGCTTCGTTCTTCAATTATTCTAAACTGATGCCACTTCGTTCGTCTCCATATTCTTCTAGTGCTTCATTCCGTATTGTTTAATAAGCTCGTGATCTCTTTGTTCTCTTGCATCTTGATTCACTCAAGATTCATCGTTTTGTTTTCTAATTCTTTCTGGCGATTCGTTTTCTTCTCTTCGTTCGTTTTCATTGACATGGTGACTTCCGTTCTTATCATATCAATTCATTCATTCTTTCCAGTCCTACCGGTGGTTCAGGAAGACATTCCCATGTTTTGCGCTATATCTCCCCTTGATCTTTTCCAACCCGAATAAGTTATATGCAATCCATTGCTTCTCATCAATTTAATTGATGAAGGATAAGCATAATATAATTCTTATTCTTCTTTCATCAAGTTGAGTAATTCCTTGCTTCGGAGATTGCTCATGGTGAATAATTTCTCAGTTCTAAGTTGTTCGTCTTTTCTTTCCCGGAGTTCAAGTTTCCTCGACGTTCTCGTCGGCAACTACATCTAAATCATAGCGAGGCTTTAATCTTATTCTTTTCATTCTTCAATTCGACCCCATCATTCTTTTGTTACCGGAGTTCTTCAAGGTGGTTCGTAAGGATTTAATTCATTACTCAAGTGTTCATCAAGATTCTTGTTGGAGGAGCACAAGTATCTTTTCCTCTTGCGTCTTGAAGTGCAATTAATTCTCCGTATTCTTTTGAAGTGGAGTTTTGCATTTCTTCGTTCTTCTCAGCTATTCAAGCATTTCCGTTTGTGGTCGGTTATCACCTCATAATTTTGAGATGTTTTCCATAAGCCCACAACAAGCTTATTCTTTTTGTTGTTGAATTTCCAACAACTTCGTTCAACCCTTCTTCATAAAGATGCTGGTAGAAGTTGTCATCTCCTTCTCTATTCTTTTCATTCCACCTTTTCAATTCTTCCGGAGGCATTGTGTTGTTCCCACCGTTCAATTTATCTTCAGATATTCTGATAAATCGGCCGGTTTATCGCTTACCAGTGTCTGACTGATAAGATATATCGGCCGATAAATCAACCGATATGATGATAAACCAGCTGATATGCCGATAAACTGGCCGATTTACCCCTTATCATGGGTCGACCGATAAGTTCCCAGTAAGCGATATCCCCAACATTGGTTGTTCCTCTCGTCAAGTATCGTCCCATCTTGTCAAGTTCATGTTCTATTCCATTCCATGTTCAACCGGGATGCTATCACAATTCTTTCGTTCTTATTCCGTTTCTATCTTCTTCTAACTGGAGTGGGTTCAGAGACTATCCTGCTCCTCGAGCTTTTGATTCTTGTCATAAACACCGTTCTTCTGTTCTACCCGAGTGCTCTCGGTCTTGTTCACCTTCTCTTTTGCACTATTATTCCTCCTTATCGTCTTTCTTTTCTGTCTCGTTCCTAAGATCTCGGGACGAGATCTCTTGTTAGTGGAGGAGAGTTGTAACGCCCTGAGTCCGATGCGCCAGGTGTCTTCCTGTTATTCGCCGTCTTTTCCATGTCATTTGCTTGCGTGTTTCACTTTGCCATGTCATCATGTGCATTGCATCCCCATGTTTTCAAAACTTGCATCCGGTCACTTTCTCCGTTGTCTGTTTTGGAATCCGACACTCTCACATGCACCCACCGTACCTCTCAGACATTGTTTCGTGAGCGGGAGAAAAGCGTTCTCGGAATGGGCCGAGAGTTGATGAGTGGTCTTGGTACATCGCCGGTAGACCGCCTGTCAAATTTTGTTCCATTTGGACATCATTTGTTGCCCCAACGGTTAACCGTGTATCCGCGAAGCCCTCCTTCTCTTTGCAGCCAAGCACCCCTCCACAACAGCCCAATAGCTCATCTAAACCCCCTCCATGCTCTCCGTCGTTGGATCACAATGGTGTGGGCAAAAACCGCACCTCATTTGGCTCTCCTAGCTCCCTCTACCTATAAATAAGTCTCCCTTGTCCAAATCCGAGGCAAACACCTGGAACCCTAGATCCACTCCTCCTCGCGCCGCCGAACATGTCCGCCGCCGTCCGAACGCGTCCGCGCCACCGCCCTCCGGCCAACCACCGAGCGCCACGTCACCCCGCGCCTGCCCACCGCTGCCGAGGCCCGCCCGACCCACGGCTGGCCCGCCCAAGCCGCGCCCCCACGCTCGCAGCCACACGCCGCCGCCCTTGCCGCCCGTCCTCTGCCGCCCCCTGCTGCTCCACGCGCACCGGCTGCCGCCGCCCCGCCTTGTCCTCCTCCGTCCCCATCGGCCTCCACCGCCGTCGCTGCCTCGACCTCACCGGAGGCCGCCGCCGTCGCCGGAGGTCGCGTCGTCGCCGGATCCGGGCCGTGGATGAGATCCACCCATCCTTGAACCAAACGGCCTCCCCGTGCCCCCGAATCCCCTTGTCCCGCACCACCTCGTCCCGCGTTGACTTTTTCAGAGGGTATAATTTCTGCCAAGTCCTGAGATTCCAACATTATGTGTGCATGTTCATCATGGCATAACTTTGTGCATGTGGCTCCGTTTTGCGTGTATGATATATCAAAATGTTTATCTCAGAGTACTCTACATGCTAGTGTCATTTGAATGCATGTTACTGTTCATAATGATGCCCTAATCATTGTTGCAAAAGTGCTAAATGTTCTCATCTGCTGAAACTGTTATAACTAGCCGATTTGTCCTTCTCATAGCATTTTGTGTGTTTGTCTTTTGAGCATCAGGTCAACATGTTTTAGGAGAATCCTCATGCCATCTTTACAGTGGTGCAATCCATGTATTTTTATGTGCCATGTGGTGACTAGCACAAGCTTGCAAAGTGTGCTACTTGATGTTTGTTGTTTTCTGAGAGTTAGTGATTTTTGCTAAGTCTATAACTGTTATGTTATGTTGCCATGTTGATTTGATGCTACCATCAATTCCATGCATTATCTGGAGATGCTTAGTTGACATGTTTTTATGTCCATGTTATGCTCTATCATTTCATGACTTTTGATGCCTCATATATGTCCTGTATCATATGTTTTAATTGCCATGAACATGCCTAAATGATGTTCCAGTTTTCTATTAACTTCATGATGCCATGTTGTGAACTTGTTATTATTCAATCTATGCCTCTTTTGGAGATGCTCCAATTACATGAATTGAACTATGCTATGATTACTTTGTCCACATGCCAAGTTTGTTAATTCTGGACTTCATATGACCTCTATTCCAATCTTGAAAACATGCTATGTTGATGTTGTTGTTTTACACTTGCTGAAACTGTTACAACATTCATACTTGTCTTGGTGGTTCCCACTAGTCCATGAGCCATATGGTTATGATGCCTTGATATTATTTGCTCTTTGTTATGAGTAATTTGATGCCATGCCCTTGGTTGCCATATAACTTGCTGTAGTTTGTCTCTTTCTTGCTCTCAAGTTGCCATCATGCCAAATCTGTCATCATGTTAACAGTATGTTCCATTTTGCAAGTATCATAGTACTTACTCCATGCATCATATTAACTTGTGCCCATGGACTAAGTTGTTGTATATCATGTCTACTACATGCCCATGTCTTTTGCATCATTACTAAAGTGGCTATGCTTTCTGTTATGTGCCTCCAAAGTCAGCATCATAATGTTATTGTTTTGCATTCCTAGATTTCCTCTAAGTCTGAGAATCATCTTATATCATGTTTGCATCTTGTATTGATGATTCCCATGAACCTGTTGCTCATATGGTTATGCCATGTTGTGTGTTTTGAGCTCCATGATATGTACTAGCATTCCATCCTTTTGCTTGCCATGTTCTTGCACTGTAGCTTAACTATTTCTTGCCTCCAACATGCCATCGTATCATCTCTGCTCATGTATGCTCTGTTTTTCACTAAGTCATAATCTCTGTTATCAAGTTGCTTTTTGCATTGATCATCTTGGATTAATCTTGATGCCTATGAACCTGAAACTTAATGATGTTTGAAGCATGTTGTCTGTATTTGAAGTGCATATCAAGCTTTTGTACAAGTGATTCATGTAGCATGTTGTTTCCTTGACTGCAAAGTGCTTAGTTGCTGTTTTGGGAAGATTGTGTTTGAAACTTCTTTCGTGTGTATGTGTTAAATCGTGCCTTCGTTTGGAGTATGCTCTATATGAAACTTGCTTGGTTTTGTATGTTGCTTCATCATGCCTTGCTGCAACCATGTTTTGGAGTGCTTGAGATGTTGTGTTTCTTGCTTTTGCGTCAATGACATGTTTAACTTGTTTTGCTCATATCTTCTAGGCCGTAGCTCCGAATTAAACGTACTTTATATGTAACTTGACTACAAAACCGTATAGATAATCTTGGTGCACTTTAACTTGCTATTTAACAACTTTAACATAATGTTTTGTTCAGATCTGGACCAATTTCTATGTTTGCATATGAGGACTTACCGGAATTATTATATGTTGTTTCCAGCCTCATTTAAAATTGCTTTGATGTGTTGTTCTTGTATGCATAATCTCTTACCATGAGTAGCATCAGGTAGCCCTGTCATGCATCATACTGGGTTGAGCATCATGTCATGATATGTGTTGTGTGTTTAGCATGTTGTTTGCTTCTTTTCGTTTGTCCTCCTTCTCAATAGTTCCTGTTTCGTTGCGATTGTGATGATTTGTTCGACTATGTGGGATCGTCTTCTTCATGGACTCGTTCTTCCTCCGAGCGGGATTTCAGGCAAGATGACCGTCACCTTGGATCTCAGTACTATCTTTGCTATGATAGTTGTCTCGATGTGATCGCTATGTCGCGCTACCTACCACTTGTTTCTCAAGCCTCCCATATTGCCATGATACCCTCTAACCTTTTCACCCTTCCTAGCAAACCGTTCTTTGGCTATGTTACCGCTTTGCTCAGCCCCTCTTATAGCATTGCTAGTTGTAGGTGTAGTTGCAGGTTGTTCCAAGTTGGGACATGGATATCATGGAATATCACAATATCCCTTACTTAATTAATGCATCTATATACTTGGTAAAGGGTGGAAGGCTCGGCCTTTTGCCTAGTGTTTTGTTCCACTCTTTGCCGCCCTAGTTTCCGTTATACCGGTGTTATGTTCCTTGATTTTTGTGTCCCTAACACGGTGAGGGTTTATGGGCCCCTCTTGACAGATCGCTTTGAATAAAACTCTTCTAGCAAGGCCCAACATTGGTTTTAACATTTGCCATAATAATACTTGAACTAAATAATTAATTGGCATAGGGCGTCATGAACCCGAGGATTCTTTCTACATAGCAGGGGGGGCCAGTGCTGATGGTGTTGGTCCCAAATAGGCAGCCTGCGGGGCCGCCTCAGGGAAACCTGAGGTATTTGGTTTTACTCGTAGCTTGGCCCATCCGGTGTACCCTGAGAATGAGATACACACAACTCCTATCAGGCTAGGTTGGTGCCTCAGGAGGTCTTGCTGGACTTGTTTTACCATTGTCGAAATGTCTTGTGCACCGGATTCCGAGTCTGATTGGAGGGTCCCGCGATGGAGGATTGTCTCCGTCAATCGTGAGCTTGTCATGGGCTAAGTTGGGACACCCCTGTAGGGTTTAAACTTTCGAGAGTCGTGCTCGTGGTTAGGTGGTAGATGGGAATTTGTTAATATCCGGTTGTAGAGGACTTGAAGTAAACTCGATTAAAATGCACCAACCGCGTGCGTAACCATGACTGTCTCTTTTCGGGGAAGTTCGAGAGGAGAACACGATTGGTTTATGTTTGAATGTAAGTAGTTCAGGACCACTTATTGACCTTTACTAGTTTGCGACTGTTTGCGTAGTTTCTCATCTTGCTCTTGTACTAGCATGTTAGACACCATACAATGCTTAGTCGCTGCTGCAACCTCACCACTTATCCTTTCCTACCCATTAAGCTTTTCTAGTATTGATACCCATGTAATGGGATTGTTGAGTCCTCGTGGCTCACAGATTACAAAAACAATAGTTGTAGGTATAGGTAATGCGATGATCATGACATGAGAGCGATGTTTGCTTGTCTTGGAGTTCTTCTTCTTCTTCTTCTTCGTCGATCTTGGGTTAGGTTCCTGGTCAGCAGATGGGCTAGCAGGGTGGATGTCGTTCGAGCTTTTGTTTGTGTTTCATATGTAGTCGGATGTTGTTCTCATGTATGATCTTGATGTATTCTTGTGGCATTTGTATGCCTTGCTTGTATCCCCAACTATTATGTAATGGTATGATGTAATGATATCCTCCTTGCAAAAGCGTGTCAATATTCGGTTCTATCCTTGGTGGGACCTTCGAGTTCCTTTAGGATAGAGTCACATATTGGGCGTGACACTCAGGCCCTAGCCTTCCATCGCATCTTCGAGCAGTTCGCGCGTGAGGTGAACATGAACCTCCCCAAGCTCGAGGCAACACGTCCACTGAGGTGGTCCAAGTACACCATCACCTTCAGCTCTTCCGACCAGCTCAAGTGCGCGACAACTGCCGCTGCCCTTCCAATGCTCTGCTCGCCTACCATCAGCGACGTGCTCGTCACCAAAACACTCATTGATGGTGGGGCGGGGCTCAATGTCCTCTCCATCAAGATGTTCGACCGCCTCCAAGTGCCCTATGACCAGCTGCAGCCTACCAAGCCTTTCTCAGGAGTGACCGACGGCTCCACCACCCTGATAGGGTAGATTTGCCTCCCTGTCACCTTCGGCACCGCGATACCTACCGCACTGAGCTCATCGACTTTGACGTCGCCCACATTCGCCTCCCTTACAACGCCATCCTCGGGTATCCGGCCCTGGCCAAGTTCATGGCAGTGACCCACCATGGCTACAATGTCCTCAAGATACCAGGAAGTTGCGGCATCATCATGGTCGCCTGCGAAGAGAAGGATGTGGTGCGCTCTCTCGAGCGCGCCTACTAGGCTGCGGCGGTCGAGGAACCAGACAACAAGGGCGCTGTCTACCCTCCTGAGGCTATCCCTAAGAAGAAGAAGCAGTTGCCCCGCCAAGGACCTTAGGAGGGAGGGGCGCCCGGCGGTGCTGCCTCAAGGTCAGCACCAACTGACGGGGCGCCTTCCCCTCTCGCATAGGAAGGTGCGCCCGGTGCCCCTCTCAGGCTGGGCTCAGGGGCTCTCCTCCAGAGGGCCTCTGATCTGACCAGCGTCACGAGGGAGGTGTTCGGGCACCATGTGGAGGCATGCTTCAACGCGCACTTTCGTGAGGAAAGCCAAGGGCGGGAGGCGCTAGGCGCTCAAGAGTGCATGACCAAGGCAACCGAGGAGCTTCAAGAGGCAAGAGCTATGCGGGGCGACCTTCGCCCACCACCCGGCGCAGCTCCCTGCCCCAGCGATGACAGCGAGCTGTGCGCCTGCGTCAACATCCCTGGGCTCAACAGGGCCGCGTCTCAGGAGCTTTTCTGCGTTGGCCGATGTGAGGGCCCGCCTCACAGCAATGTCTGCATGCCTTTTGGCTTGTTGAATAGGGCTGCCGTGCATTAGCGCCACATGCGGGGCGTCCTGGCAGCTCATGAGGCCAGGCACCAGGCGATCCTGATGGATATGGCGATGGATCCTCGCGAGCCCCCCGGGCCTCCAGAGCCTCCCGAGGTTCAGGACCCGGGTGGCTCATGAGGAGCGACTTCTGCAACACGCGTCTTCAGCTACTCCAACATACCTTCGACAATGGTACCAGGCAACATCTTTTGGTTTGTTCAATTGGGGGCACCCCTCGGGCAGCATTATCCCCAAGCCGCATGGGTCTGTCCCTGTGGCATGTATCCTTCTTGCATCTGTCAGAACTAGCTTTACCTTCGATCATTAGCTGCTTTATGATTATAATATGCCTATCCAGTGCTTTGTCGCCATGAACGTCGTACGCCCTTGCAAGCCCACCCACGACCACCTCATGATTAAGGTATGGCAAGGCGTCTGTGCTCAGGTTCGTCCCTGTAGCGTCGCTAAACCCATGTGGCTAAGCTCTGGTTCGCAGGCCAGCTCCCCTGCATGTCAACACGGGAGCCGCGCGCCGGTTTTCTTTCTTCATGACCTTTGCATGAGAAGACTGGGCATGGCATCTGTGCTCGGCTCCGTCCCTGCAGCGTCAATAAACCCAACGGCTTAGCTCTGTCTAGCGGGCTGGTCCCGTTCACGTCACCTCTTGGGGTCGTTGGTGTTTGGCCTTCTCATGCAATAACCTCAGGAGATTCACTCGGCGCACGTTGCCTAACCATCTCATAGGGCTATCACAAGTGTCCCGAATCAAATTCAGGCATGACCCGCCTTGAGGATGGCCTCGTGAGTCCCGCGCTGGCTCACGGGTGCCCATACACACCTCCTCTAGCCCTGCCATGCAAGCCACGTGTCAAGGCAAGGTTGTACATGCCCCGGAGCCTCACCTCAGAGGGGGGCTCCCACCCACATACCAGTGGAAGCACCATCCTCTGCGCTGGCAGTTGACATGGTCGAGGAGTAGCTATGCCCGTGCAAGAGCGGAAGCTTCATGCTCTGCGTTGGTGATAAACAACTGAGGGTGGCCTCATAGCTGCGTTAACCTCAGGGAGCCACCCGGCTCAGTGCTCAGCCTCAACGCGCTGCCTTCCCCTCTGGAGACTCCCGCGAGAGGGCTGGGCATAGGGATTACGCTCAGGTCACGCCTAGCGTACGCTACCTTGCTAGGTCCCTCGGACCTGGTCTTTGCGCACCCCTCCCGAGCGAGAGCCCAATGAGGAAAGGTATGGAGGTTTGTTCGTACATCAAGGGGGACTCCTGAGCATCACGACTGAGGAGCCTAACTGGTTACCTAGCCCCTCACCCATTGGTCCCACCCTGGTGATCCGTACGCCCCAACGACGACTGAGGTATGCGTGGGGCCGGGCCCTACCGACACAGAACGCTAAGGCCTACTCTCGCATCTCCTTCCCGAGGGCTATTTGCATGGCAAGGGGCACTCCTAAGCATCGCGACTCAGGAGCTTAACTGGTCACATAGCCCATCACCCCTTGGCCTCGTCCTGGTGATCCTATCGGCGTCCTAGGACCGGGGGAACCCAGACTTGCCTGCTTGGTACAGCCTAGCTTCAACAACAAAAACCCAAGACCCTCGCGAGGGGCCAAGCCTCGTGAGGTTGACGACACCAAGACCTTGCTGGGGGGCAACCTCACTAGGCTAGCTCCCGAGGAGCGGAGATATCAATGCAAGGTGCACCTCGCGAGGTTCATATGACGTGAGCCATGACAACCAAGGCCAGGCGGGCGCAGTGTACCAGTTTCCTCTTTGGTGCTAAGGAGGCAAGCGCAGGCGCGGAGTCCCGAGGAATCAAGAAAAGGATTATGTTTTGGTGCAGCAAGACAAAGACCGCTAGGGCGGCAGGACGGAGGTCATCGTGGCGCCCACCGCGGCGTCACGACCAGGAGCTTTTGTATGCGAAGACTACTTTTGCCGGGATAGCATGTACTAGTTGTCTCCCTTCAAATTTGGCCGTGGTGGGATCCCTTCCCGCCTTACATTTGGGAAGAGGACCAAGGCCACTATAAATAGGACCTAGCCACCACCATAGGAAGGGATCGAATCCGTTCCACCCTGACCACCTCACCAGCTCATCGAGCCCAAGAACACCTCACCTCCTGAGGCTATTCATCCATTGTACTAGTTCATCCAAAGCCCCTCGAGGCAAATCCACCACAAAGCAAGAGTAGGATTTTACACCACAAGTTGGCCCGAACCTGGGTAAACTACCGTGTCTCTTGTTCATTGGGTTCGTTGAGCTAGGCCATGGGATCGGCGAGTATGCAGGTTGGGAGGACGAGTTCTCCGCATGCACCCCAGGGTTCGAACCTCTCAAGGGTCTGCGGAACCCCGAATCCGACATTTGGCGCGCCAGGTAGGGGCTGGTCGGATCATCTCTTCCACCGATCGATTCACCGCAGCTCCACCGCTTCCATGGATGACGCCCATCGAGCCTGTGCTAAGCGTCGGGTTGTCCTCGCCGCTTGCGTCGCTTAGACAGCGCCCGCCGGCGGGCCTCCCCGTCATTCCCCATCGCCTACCGCTGACGCCGCGATCGGCCCAGCAGGGCATGAACAACAAGCTTCGTTGCTACACCCCTCCATGCAACGTGACAGGCGCACGGTCACCCTGTCGCTGAATCTGGCTGGTTCATCGTCTCGCGTTCGTCGCGGTCCGGTGGACGCACAGGCTGCGCTGCTCATGGCACGCGAGCTCCTGCGCTACCGCCCTGGACCGCATCGCCAAGCTTGTCAGCACCACCGGGGGCTCTCCTGCACCGTCTCTCCCGCTGCCTGTTGCGGGTGATGTAGCCCACGGAGCGCTTCCTCCACCTTCCTGTCAAGATGCCATCATCGAGCCAACACGTGAGGCCCCAAGGCATGACCCACCACACAGGGCACCCGCGCCAGAAGAAGAAAGCTGCCAGGTGGTCCAGCGGCCGCAAGCAGGGGCGCGTGCACTCCCAGCACCACCGTGTCAGGACCACGCGCCACCTGCCCTGGTGGCACGCGAGCCCCAAGATCAAGCTCCGCCCCACGACAAGCAACCGTGACCATCACGGGCTGCCCTGCCTTCACCCCAGAGCTATGCAGCGTCATCTGGCCAGGAAAGTTCAAGCCCGACCTGCCTCATCGCTACGACGGCACCCCCAACCCTATTGAGTTCTTGCAGCTCTACAAGCCGACAATCGAGGCAGCCAACGGCGACGAGAAGGTTATGGTGAACTGGTTTCCCATGGCCCTCAAGGATGGGGCACGTTCTTGGCTCCCAAACCTGCCCGTGGGGCGAGATTGTAACGCCCCAGATATACTTTCCATATTTGTATCCAACTCTTGCCGTCTCCGGCGCTAAGTTATATTTATTTCTCGGGTTCGGGTCTTTGTCTCCGTGTGTTGTTTTATTTTTCGTGCATCTCATATCATGGCATCTCGTGCATTGCATTTGCATACATGTTCATCTCATGCATTCGAGCATTTTCCCCGTTGTCCGTTTTGCATTCCGGCGCTTCGTTCTTTTCCGGTGGCCATTTCTAGCTTTCTTTCGTGTGTGGGGATTAAACATTTCCGGATTGGACCGGGACTTGCCAAGCGGCCTTGGTTTACTACCGGTAGACCGCCTGTCAAGTTTCGGGTCATTTGGACTTCGTTTGATACTCCAACGGTTAACCAAGGGACCGATAAGGCCTCGTGTGTGTTGCAGCCCAACACCCCTCCAATTTGTCCCAAAATCCACCAAACTTTGCTCCATGTCCTAGAGCGTTCGATCACGATCGCGTGGGCGAAAACCGCACCTCATTTGGGCTCTCCTAGCTCCACTTATGCCTATATATACACCCCCCATTCCAAATCTCAGATTTCTCCCCGTCCTCCTCCTAAAAAAAATCATCTTCCTCCACCGCGCCGACGGACGTGTCCGCCCCCGGCCGGACAACGTCCACCGCCGCCCGCCTCAGCCAGCCGGGTCGCGCCACGTGGCGCCGGACCACATCGCCGACCGCGCCGCCAGCCCGCGGGCCCACGCGGGGCCCTCCCCGGCCCGCGAGACGCCGCCGCCCCCTCGCCCGGGTCGGTGCCCTCCTTCCCCGAGCCCGGCCGTGCGCCGCCGCCGCTGTGGGTGCTCGCCGCCGCCGGCCCCGCCCACCGGAGCGCCCTGCCGCCCCGTCCAGCAACTCCGGTGGCCGGAGCCACTACGCCGCCGCCCCCGCTCTCCGACGCCGCCTCCGCCCCTCGTCGCCCCGGCGCCCGACGCCGCCGTCCCTCTTCCTCCGGCGAGCCGCGACGAGCTCCGGCGACGCCCCGTTGCTACAGTGTTCCGGCGCCGCCTCGGGTTCCGTGCGGTTCCAGATCTCAGATCCAACCCCCCCCCCTGTTGACTTTTGTCCAGAAACCCTAGTTTTTTATGCGATGTTTGACTGCTCGTATCTCTGCAACCATAGCTCCGTTTTGGGCAGATGATATATCAAAATCTTTGCCTCGACATGTACATCATTTCATTCCATTGCATCATTTGCATTTGAGGTCATCTTGATTCCCAAAATGCTGTTAGAAGGAGGCTTCGTGAGTTAAATTGCAGATCCGTTAGTTCATCATGCACTTTTGTCATTTTTGCCATGTTTAGTCCGTGCATGATATGCCTGTGCCCCTTTGGGATGAATTGTTAAGAATTTTGTCTTCTTTCCAGAGGTTCCACCCATGCATTTTTAGGATCTGTGTACTGTCTTGTGCAAGCTTGCGAAGAGAGGTACCTGAGATTGCTGATTTCAGGGACTTTTGAGTTCGTGAGATTGCAAGAGAGGTACCTGAGATTGCAAGTCTGGGATATTTGAGTTCGTGATGCCATATGTCCAGCTTGTTTCCTAGTGATCCGTGCCTCTTTTGAGGATGATCAGTAAGGGAGTTTTGATATTTATGTTATTCTCTATCCAGCCATGTCTTTGTTTGCATATGTGAAGTGCTCTAGGTTGACTCAATCGAGCTCAACTTTTGCTTCGTTGTTAATCTGGGCAGATCGTCAACTTGTTTGCGATTTTGCCGATGCTACCGTTAGTGTTCCATGCATGCTATGTCTTTGTTCTTGCCATGTGTAGCTAGCATATTGTGCCTTATTGCTGGTTATATGCTTGCCTTGCCATGACTTGCACCGTAGTGAGTGCATCGAGCTCGTTTACATGCCTTCGTGAGTTAAATTTCTGCATGTCTCAGTTTTCACTAAGTCTGAAAACTGATTGTGTTCGAGCTATGTTCGTGAGCTCGGTAGAGTATTTTGTGAACCCTTTTGGCCCCAGGTCACTTTGGGTGTTTTATTAAGCTTGTTGAGTAGCTCCATGCCATATTCTTACTTGTCATCAGGTCATGTATCATGTTGTTTTGCTGCTCCGAAGAGGGCTTCGTGATCTGAAATTTCAGGCTAGTGTTAATTTCACTAAGTCTGAAATCTGTTTTGCATATTCATTTTTGCCATGCCTGTTTGAACCCCTTAATGGATGAATTTGCCTATGGCTCAGTGCTAGTGATTTGTTAAGCATCTTGTGTACATCACTGCCATGTATTTTTTTTTCATGTTTGGTGGCCGTAGCATGTTCATTTCGTTGCATTTAGATGCCTACTTGCTGTAAATCGCAGACCGGTGTCATATCTTAAAACGCTTGCCTTTTCCAAACCGTAACTCCGATTCCAATGATCTTTATATCGTTTTCAAGCGATTTCATCCCCTCTATCCAGTGGCACCCTTGGAATTCCAAGTTGAGGCCAGGTTCATGCATTTCCTGTCATATCTTGCATTTTGCATCCCGCATCGCATCCCGCATAGCATGTCATCATTTCATCATATTGCTTGGTCTTGCACGTGGTTGATTGTATCCTTGTTGCTTGTTTGTCTTGTTGGGTAGAGCCAGGAGACGAGTTCGCTACCGAGGAGCCCGTCGAGTTTGCTTGTGAGGATCTAGTCAACTTTGACAACTGTGCAGGCAAGATGATCATACCCTCGAAATCACTACTATCTTTGCTATGCTAGTTTGCTCGCTCTTGCTATGCCAATGCTACGATGCCTACCTTTTGCTTGTCAGCCTCCCAATTACATGATTGAACCTCTAACCTACCATTGTCCTAGCAAACCGTTGATTGGCTATGTTACCGCTTTGCTCAGCCCCTCTTATAGCGTTGATAGTTGCAGGTGAAGATTGGAGCCGTTCCTTGTTGGAACATTTATTTACTTGTTGGGATATCAATATATTGCTATGTGGTCTTGCACGTGGTTGATTGTATCCTTGTTGCTTGTTTGTCTTGTTGGGTAGAGCCGGGAGACGAGTTCGCTATCGAGGAGCCCGTTGAGTTTGCTTGTGAGGATCCAGTCAACTCTGACAACTGTGCAGGCAAGATGATCATACCCTCGAAATCACTACTATCTTTGCTATGCTAGTTTGCTCGCTCTTTTGCTATGCCATGCTACGATGCCTACCATCTTGCTTGTCAGCCTCCCAATTGCCATGATTGAACCTCTAACCCACCATTGTCCTAGCAAACCGTTGATTGGCTATGTTATCGCTTTGCTCAGCCCCTCTTATAGCGTTGCTAGTTGCAGGTGAAGATTGGAGGCCGTTCCTTGTTGGAACATTTATTTACTTGTTGGGATATCATTATATTGCATGTTATCTTAATGCATCTATATACTTGGTAAAGGGTGGAAGGCTCGGCCTCTCGCCTAGTGTTTTGTTCCACTCTTGCCGCCCTAGTTTCCGTCATATCGGTGTTATGTTCCCGGATTTTGCGTTCCTTACGCGGTTGGGTTATAATGGGAACCCCTTGATATTTCGCCTTGATTAAAGCTTTTCCAGCAATGCCCAACTTTGGTTTTACCATTTGCCGCCTCAGCCTTTTCTTTCCCTTGGGTTCTGCAGACTCAAGGGTCATCTTATTTTAACCCCCCCCGGGCCAGTGCTCCTCTGAGTGTTGGTCCACCTGTCAGCTACCGGTGGCCACCAGGGGCAACTCTGGGCTGGCCTACCCGTACCTAAGACAATCTGAGTGTGCCCTGAGAAGAGATATGTGCAGCTCCTATCGGGATTTGTCGGCACATTCGGGCGGTGTTGCTGGTCTTGTTTTAACCTGTCGAAGTGTCTTGAGTTACCGAGATACCGAGTCTGATCGAGCGTCTTGGGAGGAGGTCTATTCCTTCGTTGACCGTGAGAGCTTGTCATGGGCTAAGTTGGGACTCCCCTGCAGGGATTGAACTTTCGAAAGCCGTGCCCGCGGTTATGGGCAGATGGGAATTTGTTAATGTCCGGTTGTAGATAACTTGAACCTTAATTAATTAAAATGAATCAACTGAGTGTGTTACCGTGATGGCCTCTTCTCGGCGGAGTCCGGGAAGTGGACACGGTGTTGGAGTAATGCTTGCGCAGGTTGTTCCTCTCTAGATTCTCGCTCGCGCTTTGCCTCCTCTTCTCGCTCTCTTTTGCGTATAAGTTAGCCACCATATATGCTAGTCGCTTGCTGCAGCTCCACATATACTTGCCTTATCCTTCCTATAAGCTTAAATAGTCTTGATCGCGTGGGTGTGAGATTGCTGAGTCCCTGTGGCTCACAGATACTACAACTCCAGATGCAGGTCCAGGTGATTCCGCTCCAGGTGACGAGTTACGAGCTCAAGTGGGAGTTCGACGAGGACTCTCAGCGATACTACGTGTTCTTTCCCGATGATCAGTAGTGGTGCCTAGTTGGGGTTATCGATTCAGGGCCTTGTCGCATGTTGGGGGTCTTTTCTATTTTGGCACCGTAGTCGGGCCATGAGTGATTTGTATGATGGATGTTATTTATGTACTTTGATGTGACGTGGCGAGTGTAAGCCAACTATGTACTCTCCCCTTTATTATTTATTACATGGGATGTGTGATCCTGACTTGCGACATTGCTTTCAATGCGGTTATGCCTCTAAGTCGTGCCTCGACACGTGGGAGATATAGCCGCATCGAGGGCGTTACAAGTTGGTAATCAGAGCCTTCCCCGACCTTAGGAGCCCCCATTGCTTGATCGTTTTTAGCAGCCGAGTTGTGTCTAGAAAGATGTTTTGAGTCATTTAGGAATTATATATCAGAGAGCTTAGGAATTCTTTTTACTTCCCAGTCTCCTCATCGCTCTGGTAAGGCATCCTGACGTAGAGTTTTGACTCTTCTCTTCTCAAATTTCACTAAAAAAAATTTTTTAGGATCACGCGAGTATCTTGGTTTTGTTCCGATGGTTTTGTGACGAGAACATTGTTCTTGGTGCCTCCTGTCTTTAGGGGTTGTGGCAGTGTCCCGGGGAGTTGAGCTCCGAGGTGTTGTCGTCACAATTTTATCGTTGCAATTCTGGTATACTTGAGATTTGTGCGCGACATCGAAAATCTCTTTTATGCAGTTCGTTGGTGAGATAACCTCGACGCCACCCAGTACTGGGGCGGGAGTTCGGGAGTATCGCCATAACTTGTATAACGGATGCTTTTCGAAGGTTGAGATAGATGGTTTCTGAAGGTTTCTTTGTTATGTGTTGAAGGATGGATACAGCTGGATGTAGGATTGCTAGCTTGAGTGAGATATTATGCTCCCCTGCATCCCCAACACCTGATTGCATAACCGGGAAAATTTCGGGAATTTCATAGGTGGGAATTCAAGTAGCCTTAGGATATTTTTCCGACAGATGTATGATATGAAATTGGGGTTCGACGTCTAGTGGTTCGCCTATTCACGATCGATTTTACAGTGGTCTCGTTGTGTCTTAAAGAGTCCTTGGCTATGCTGACTCGGGGACGCTTCGTATGTCATGTGCACTGCCTTGTACATGATGGTGCTGTACGATCGAGCCCGTGTAGGTCCCACCACGAAAACTTCGGACGAAATTTCTATCATGTATGTGTTCCGGCTTATTCCGCAAGCCAACCCTTGGTTTTATTTTCAGTTGTGGCATTCGAGTTGCTCTGACGTCATATGTTGATTCCATCCCTCGTTGTTGTACCCCTTCTACCTGATTCTTCGTGGCTTCGCAATTTAGGAATATGTGACCACTTCAAGAGAAGTGCATTCGTTCATTTTGTTCGGATGTGAAGACTTTATGTTGCAATTTTCATTCCGTTGGATTCAGCTTCAATATTTGTCTATTTGTGTGCTAATGGTGGTCAACATCTTCAGGATGGCTCCTCCAACGCGCACGACTCCGAATCCTGATCCGCCTCCACCTCCGCCTCCTCCAGAAGCATGGCAAGCTGTGATGGCCGCTACTAATGCAAACACTCAGCTGATCATGCAAATTCTCCAAGAGCGCAATCAAGGAAGTCAAGGGAATCAAGGCAGCAACCAGGGTCACTTTGCTACACTCAACCAGTTCCTTGCTAACGGGCCAAAGACTTTCAGTAATTGTGTTGAGGCAACCAATGCTGACGATTGGCTTGTGGATCTGTGTAAGCATTTCGAGTGCAGCAACGTCAGGCCTGAGGACTTTGTGAAATTCGCTTCCTTCCAACTCAAAGATCAGGCTGCAGAATGGTTCCAGCAGTACAAGGATTCCAGAGGTGAACGTGTTATCACTTGGGATGATTTCCGTCGAGATTTCCGAGCTCATCACATTCCGTAGAGCATGGTTGAAACCAAGCATGAGGAATTCCGCAATCTGAAGCAAGGCTCTTTGTCTGTCTATGACTACAACAAATTGTTCCAGAAACTTGCCCGCTTTGCCAAGCAGGACGTGCCTGACGAGAAGAGCATGATATATCAGTTCAGGGGTGGTCTCAGAGAAGATATTCAGCTCGCTCTTGTTCTCTTCGAGCCTTTGAGATACGATGAGTTCTACAACATGGCACTGAAGCAAGAGGCTGCTCAGTTGAGGTGTGATGCTTCCAGGAAGCGAGTCAGAGATGTTACTCCGTCTTCCTCTACTCAAGTGGCCAAGCAGCAGAAGTATTGGCTTCCTCCTCCTCCGTTCCGTCATCCGTATCAGCAGAAGAGCAAAGGTGGCAGTGGTTCTTCCCACCCACCCAACCCAGGCTTTCAGAACAAGACTTCGTCTCAAGCTCCAAGATCGAGTGCTCCGTATCACCGTCCGCTTTCAGAGGTCACGTGCAACAAGTGCCAACAGAAGGGTCACTATGCCAACAAGTGTTTCAACCAGAGGCGTCTTCCTCCTCCTCCTCCTGTCAGATCGGCAAGTACAGCTGTGGTCAAGCATAATTCCAAGCACGCCAAGGTCAATTTGATGAATGCAGCTCAGGCAGAGGACTCGTTAGATGTGATCATGGGTAACCTTCCTGTTAATGATATTCCTGCAAATGTTCTTTTTGACATGGGTGCATCGCCTTGTTTCATCTCGAGACCGTTTTCATCTAAGCATGGGTTGCCTTTGCAAATTTTTCCTAGTCCTTTAGCAGTTGTCTCTCCCGGTAAGCGCATGCAGGCTAACTCCATTGCTCCGGATGTTACTATTACTTTGGGTGACTACAAGTTTCTATCTTCTCCAACGGTTCTTGGTGACTCGGATATTGATCTTATTCTCGGAATGGATTGGCTTTCTAAGCACAAGGCTCAGCTTGATTGTGCAGCCAGGCAGATTCAATTGACTCATTCGTCTGAGGATGTAATTGTCTTTGCTGCTCGGGATAATACAATCCGGTTGTTTTCTCTTAATGAGAATGGTGAATTGGATGCTATTTCGCAAATTCCAGTCGTGTGCGAATATCAAGACGTTTTTCCAGAAGAACTCCCAGGGATGCCTCCAAACCGGCCGGTTGAATTTGTTATTGAACTTGAGCCCGGTACGGAACCTGTGTGCAAACGTCCCTACAAGCTCGGCCCCGAAGAGTTGAAGGAGTTGAAGAAACAACTCGATGAGCAAGAAAGATTGGGTCTCATCCGGCCTAGTACTTCTCCGTGGGGTTGTGGTGTTCTTTTTGTGAAGAAGAAGGATGGATCGAGTCGACTTTGTGTTGATTACCGTCCAGTGAATAAGAAGACCATCAAGAACAAATACCCACTTCCCGACATCAATGAGCTGTTCGAACAACTCAAGGGTGCTCAAGTATTCTCCAAGCTTGATCTCCGTATGGGTTATCACCAGATTCGCATTCGTGAAGAAGATATTCCCAAGACAGCATTCAGAACAAGCTTTGGTTCATATGAATACACTGTCATGTCTTTTGGCCTCGCCAACGCTCCTCCGACGTTCTCTCGCATGATGAATTTCATCTTCAACGCCTACACCAATGACTTCGTTTTGGTCTATCTCGATGACATTCTGGTTTTCTCGAAGAACAAGGAAGATCATGCCAAGCACTTGCGTTTGGTTCTTGATAAGCTCAGGGAACATCAGTTCTATGCCAAGTTCTCCAAGTGTGAATTTTGGCTCGATGAGGTTCTTTATCTTGGTCATATCATCTCTACCAAGGGCATTTCCGTGAATCCCGAGAAGGTATCCGCAATTGTGAATTGCCAACCTGCTCAGAACGTGAAGCAACTCCGCAGTTTCCTCGGTCTCGCAAGCTATTGCCGAAGATTCGTTGAAAACTTTTCCAAGATCGCGAAGTCTCTCTCAAATCTTCTTCAGAAGCACGTCAAGTACGTTTGGTCTCCGGAGTGTGATATGGCTTTCAACACTTTGAAAGAGAAGTTGATCACTGCTCCAGTTCTGACTCCACCTGATGAATCCAAGCCGTACGAGGTCTTTTGTGATGCCTCTCTCCAAGGTCTTGGCGCAGTATTGATGCAAGAGAAGAAAGTGGTTGCTTATACCTCTTGCCAGTTGAAGCCTAATGAGAAGAACTACCCCACTCATGATCTCGAGTTGGCGGCAGTTGTGCACGCTTTGTTGACTTGGAGACATCTTCTATTGGGTAGGAAAGTGGACATTTTCACTGATCACAAGAGTCTCAAGTACATCTTCACCCAGCCTAATCTCAACCTCAGGCAGACTCGATGGGTCGAAATGATTCAAGAGTACAATCCGAGTATTGAGTATACTCCAGGCAAGGCCAATGTGATTGCTGATGCTTTGAGCAGAAAGGCCTACTGCAACAGTCTGATTCTCAAGCCTTATCAACCTGAGCTTTGTGAAGCTTTCCGCAAGCTTAATCTGCAAGTTGTTCCTCAAGGTTTCCTCGCCAACCTTCAAGTCTCTCCTACCTTAGAAGACCAGATTCGCCAAGCCCAGCTTCTTGATGCTATGGTGAAAAAGGTGAAGATTGGGATTCACAAGAGTCAGTCCAAGTACAAGTGCTACCGACTTGATGACAAGGACACTCTCTTCTTCGAGGATCGTATTGTTGTGCCCAAAGGAGAACTTCGTAAAGTGATCATGTACGAGGCTCACAATTCTCTTCTCTCCATCCACCCTGGGAGCACGAAGATGTATCAGGACCTCAAGCAAGCTTATTGGTGGACTCGAATGAAGCGCGAGATCGCTCAATTCGTGAATGAATGTGATGTCTGCAGAAGAGTGAAGGCAGAACACCAAAGGCCAGCTGGTCTCCTCCAACCTCTTGCCATTCCAGAATGGAAGTTTGACCACATTGAAATGGACTTCGTGACTGGGTTTCCAAAGTCCAAGCGTGGCAATGATGCTATATTTGTTGTCATCGACAAGCTCACCAAAGTGGCTCACTTTCTGCCTATCAAAGAGTCGATCACCGCAGCTCAATTGGCGGAACTCTATACCTCTCGCATTGTCTCTCTTCACGGTATTCCTCAAGTGATCTCTTCAGACCGTGGCAGTATCTTTACCTCGAAGTTTTGGGATTCTTTTCAGAAGGCCATGGGCACCAACATCCGCTTCAGCACTGCTTTCCATCCTCAAATGAGCGGTCAAGTCGAGCGTGTCAACCAGATTCTTGAAGATATGCTCAGGGCTTGTGTGATCTCTTTCGGCATGAAGTGGGAGGACTGCCTTCCTTATGCTGAATTCTCATACAACAACAGTTTTCAAGCAAGTTCGGGCAAGGCCCCATTTGAAATTCTGTATGGCAGGAAGTGCCGTACCCCTCTCAACTGGTCCGAAACCGGTGAACGTCAGCTGCTGGGTAATGACTTAATCACAGAAGCAGAAGAAATGTGCAAAGTCATTCGTGATAACCTCAAAGCAGCCCAATCCCTCGAGAAGAGCTACTATGATAGTAAGCACCGTGATTTGGCTTTCGAGATCGGAGATCATGTTTACCTCCGCGTCTCTCCTATGAAAGGTACTCGTCGCTTCGGTATCAAAGGGAAGCTTGCCCCTAGATACGTGGGACCTTTCAAGATTGCTAGCAAGAGAGGCGACCTCGCCTATCAGCTCGAGCTTCCTTCAAACTTTGCCAATGTTCATGATGTGTTCCATGTCTCTCAGCTTCGAAAGTGCTTCAAGACTCCCGACCGCACTGTCAACTTCGAGGACATTGAGCTCCAAGAAGATCTCTCTTATCGTGAGCACCCAGTTGCTATTCTTGAAGAGACTGAACGCAAGACTCGCAACAAGTCAATCAAATTTCTCAAAGTCAAGTGGTCTCACCATTCCGACCGTGAAGATACTTTGGAACGCGAGGATCACCTCCGTTCTGAGTACCTGAAGTTCTTTCAGTCCTAGATCTCGGGACGAGATCTTTTTGCAGTGGTGGAGTGTTGTAACGCCCCAGATATACTTTCCATATTTGTATCCAACTCTTGCCGTCTCCGGCGCTAAGTTATATTTATTTCTCGGTTTCGGGTCTTTGTCTCTGTGTGTTGTTTTATTTTTCGTGCATCTCATATCATGGCATCTCGTGCATTGCATTTGCATACATGTTCATCTCATGCATTCGAGCATTTTCCCCGTTGTCCGTTTTGCATTCCGGCGCTTCGTTCTCCTCCGGTGGCCATTTCTAGCTTTCTTTCGTGTGTGGGGATTAAACATTTCCGGATTGGACCGGGACTTGCCAAGCGGCCTTGGTTTACTACCGGTAGACCGCCTGTCAAGTTTCGGGTCATTTGGACTTCGTTTGATACTCCAACGGTTAACCGAGGGACCGATAAGGCCTCGTGTGTGTTGCAGCCCAACACCCCTCCAATTTGTCCCAAAATCCACCAAACTTTGCTCCATTTCCTAGAGCGTTCGATCACGATCGCGTGGGCGAAAACCGCACCTCATTTGGGCTCTCCTAGCTCCACTTATGCCTATATATACACGCCCCCATTCCAAATCTCAGATTTCTCCCCGTCCTCCTCCTAAAAAAAATCATCTTCCTCCACCGCGCCGACGGACGTGTCCGCCCCCGGCCGAACAACGTCCACCGCCGCCCGCCTCAGCCAGCCGGGTTGCGCCACGTGGCGCCGGACCACATCGCCGACCGCGCCGCCAGCCCGCGGGCCCACGCGGGCCCCTCCCCGGCCCGCGAGACGCCGCCGCCCCCTCGCCCGGGTCGATGGCCTCCTTCCCCGAGCCCGGCCGTGCGCCGCCGCCGCTGTGGGTGCTCGCCGCCGCCGGCCCCGCCCACCGGAGCGCCCTGCCGCCCCGTCCAGCAACTCCGGTGGCCGGAGCCACTACGCCGCCGCCCCCGCTCTCCGACGCCGCCTCCGCCCCTCATCGCCCCGGCGCCCGACGCCGCCGTCCCTCTTCCTCCGGCGAGCCGCGACGAGCTCCGGCGACGCCCCATTGCTACAGTGTTCCGGCACCGCCTCGGGTTCCGCGCGGTTCCAGATCCCAGATCCAACCCCCCCCGTTGACTTTTGTCCAGATCTTAGATCCAAACCCCTGTTTGACTGCTCGTATCTCCGCAACCGTAGCTCCGTTTTGGGCATATGATATATCAAAATCTTCGCCTCGACATGTACATCATTTCATTCCATTGCATCATTTGCAGTTGAGGTCATATTGATGCCCAAAATGCTGTTAGAAGGAGGCTTCGTGAGTTAAATTGCAGATCCGTTAGTTCATCATGCACTTTTGTCATTTTTGCCATGTTTAGTCCGTGCATGATATGCCTGTGCCACTTTGGGATGAATTGTTAAGAATTTTGTCTTCTTTCCAGAGGTTCCACCCATGCATTTTTACGATGTGTGTACTGTCTTGTGCAAGCTTGCGAAGAGAGGTACCTGAGATTGCTGATTTCAGGGACTTAGTGATTTTCACTAAGTCTGGGATATTTTAGTTCGTGATGCCATATGTCCAGCTTGTTTCCTAGTGATCCGTGCCTCTTTTGAGGATGATCAGTAAGGGAGTTTTGATATTTATGTTATGCTCTATCCATCCATGTCTTTGTTGTCATATGTGAAATGCTCTAGGTTGACTCAATCGAGCTCAACTTTTGCTTCGTTGTTAATCTGGGCAGATCGTCAACTTGTTTGCGATTTTGCCGATGCTACCGTTAGTGTTCCATGCATGCTATGTCTATGTTCTTGCCATGTGTAGCTAGCATATTGTGCCTTCTTGCTGGTTATATGCTTGCCTTGCCATGACTTGCACCGTAGTGAGTGCATCGAGCTCGTTTACATGCCTTCGTGAGTTAAATTTCTGCATGTCTCAGTTTTCACTAAGTCTGAAAACTGATTGTGTTCGAGCTATGTTCGTGAGCTCGGTAGAGTATTTTGTGAACCCTTTTGGCCCCAGGTCACTTTGGGTGTTTTATTAAGCTTGTCGAGTAGCTCCATGCCATATTCTTACTTGTCATGTTCAGGTCATGTATCATGTTGTTTTGCTGCTCCGAAGAGGGCTTCGTGATCTGAAATTTCAGGTTAGTGTTAATTTCACTAAGTCTGAAATCTGTTTTGCATATTCATTTTTGCCATGCCTGTTTGAACCCCTTAATGGATGAATTTGCCTATGGCTCAGTGCTAGTGATTTGTTAAGCATCTTGTGTACATCACTGCCATGTATTTTTTTTTCATGTTTGGTGGCCGTAGCATGTTCATTTCGTTGCATTTAGATGCATACTTGTTGTAAATCACAGACCGGTGTCATATCTTAAAACGCTTGCCTTTTTCAAACCGTAACTCCGATTCCAATGATCTTTATATCGTTTTCAAGCGATTTCATCCCCTCTATCCAGTGGCACCCTTGGAATTCCAAGTTGAGGCCAGGTTCATGCATTTCCTGTCATATCTTGCATTTTGCATCCCGCATCGCATCCCGCATAGCATGTCATCATTTCATCATATTGCTTGGTCTTGCACGTGGTTGATTGTATCCTTGTTGCTTGTTTGTCTTGTTGGGTAGATCCGGGAGACGAGTTCGCTACCGAGGAGCCCGTCGAGTTTGCTTGTGAGGATCCAGTCAACTTTGACAACTGTGCAGGCAAGATGATCATACCCTCGAAATCACTACTATCTTTGCTATGCTAGTTTGCTCGCTCTTGCTATGCCAATGCTACGATGCCTACCTTTTGCTTGTCAGCCTCCCAATTACATGATTGAACCTCTAACCTACCATTGTCCTAGCAAACCGTTGATTGGCTATGTTACCGCTTTGCTCAGCCCCTCTTATAGCGTTGATAGTTGCAGGTGAAGATTGGAGCCGTTCCTTGTTGGAACATTTATTTACTTGTTGGGATATCAATATATTGCTATGTTATCTTAATGCATCTATATACTTGGTAAAGGGTGGAAGGCTCGGCCTCTCGCCTAGTGTTTTGTTCCACTCTTACCGCCCTAGTTTCCGTCATATCGGTGTTATGTTCCCGGATTTTGCGTTCCTTACGCGGTTGGGTTATAATGGGAACCCCTTGATATTTCGCCTTGATTAAAGCTTGTCCAGCAATGCCCAACCTTGGTTTTACCATTTGCCGCCTACCCTTTTCTTTCCCTTGGGTTCTGCAGACTCAAGGGTCATCTTATTTTAACCCCCCCGGGCCAGTGCTCCTCTGAGTGTTGGTCCACCTGTCAGCTACCGGTGGCCACCAGGGGCAACTCTGGGCTGGCCTACCCGTACCTAAGACAATCTGAGTGTGCCCTGAGAAAGAGATATGTGCAGCTCCTATCGGGATTTGTCGGCACATTCGGGCGGTGTTGCTAGTCATGTTTTAACCTGTAGAAGTGTCTTGAGTTACCGAGATACCGAGTCTGATTGGAACGTCTTGGGAGGAGGTCTATTCCTTCGTTGACCGTGAGAGCTTGTTATGGGCTAAGTTGGAACTCCCCTGCAGGGATTGAACTTTCGAAAGCCGTGCCCGCGGTTATGGGCAGATGGGAATTTGTTAATATCCGGTTGTAGATAACTTGAACCTTAATTAATTAAAATGAATCAACTGAGTGTGTTGCCGTGATGGCCTCTTCTCGGCGGAGTCCAGGAAGTGGACACGGTGTTGGAGTAATGCTTGCGCAGGTTGTTCCTTTAGCTTCTCGCTCATGCTTCGCCTTCTCTTCTCGCCCTCATTTGCGTATAAGTTAGCCACCATATATGCTAGTCGCTTGCTGCAGCTCCACCTACACTTGCCTTAATCTTCCTATAAGCTTAAATAGTCTTGATCACGTGGGTGTGAGATTGTTGAGTCCCCGTGGCTCACAGATACTACAACTCCAGATGCAGGTCCAGGTGATTCCGCTCCAGGTGACGAGTACGAGCTCAAGTGGGAGTTCGACGAGGACTCTCAGCGTTATTATGTTTCCTTTCCCGACGATCAGTAGTGGTGCCTAGTTGGGGTTATCGATTCAGGGCCTTGTCGCATGTTGGGGGTCTTTTCTATTTTGGCACCGTAGTCGGGCCATGAGTGATTTGTATGATGGATGTTATTTATGTACTTTGATGTGACGTGGCGAGTGTAAGCCAACTATGTACCTCCCCTTTATATTATTTATGTACATGGGATGTGTGATGATTTCCTGACTTGCGACATTGCTTTCAATGCGGTTATGCCTCTAAGTCGTGCCTCGACACGTGGGAGATATAGCCGCATCGAGGGCGTTACAGAGATGCGCAAGCGTTTCATCGCCAACTTCTAGGGCACTTGTTGTCGGTGTGAAAACCGGCAGATCTCGGGTAGGGGGTCCCAAACTGTGCGTCTAAGGATCGAGGGTAACAGGAGGCAGGGGACATGATGTTTACCCAGGTTCGGGCCCTCTTGATGGAGGTAAAACCCTACGTCCTGCTTGATAGACTTTGATGAGTATAGGGGTTACAAGAGTTGATCTACCACGAGATCGTAATGGCTAAACCATAGATGTCTAGCCTGTATGATTATGATTGCCTCTATGGACTGAACCCTCCGGTTTATATAGACACTGTAGGGGGCTAGGATTGTACAAAGTCGGTTTACAGAGAAAGGAATCTTCAGATTCGCACGCCAAGCTTGCCATCCACGCAAAGGAGAGTCCCATCCGGACACGGGGAAAAGTCTTTCGTCTTGTATCTTCACAGCCCATCAGTCCGGCCCATGTCACATAGCCTAGATGCCCGAGGACCCCCTAATCCAGGACTCCCTCATTAGCCCCCGAACCAGTCTCCAAGCATCCGGACCAAAGGACTGTATTCAGTTTTACATCTTTGGTCTTTAGCTTTACATTAAATGTTATATCCGTCGTCTTCTACGCCATCGCCACACCAGCTCCCACATGTCAGACGAATAAGAAGGGTCCAAGCATTTTTACACACAACACCCAGGTCGTGTAGCGAAGGCGTCTATTTAAGGAGATTGAATGTTAGATGCCATTCCACATCAGGAGGAAAATCCTTAGAGCTTGCCACAAGAAACCACGCAAGCATGGCAAGTGCTCCCAGTTCTTCTTCTCGCCCCCACGATCCGCAAAAAGGCGATTGGGAGAGCTGTTTTGTATCTCAAACTCAGCTAACCAAGCTCCAGATGCAAGGATACCTCCCCCTGTAGATCTAGTCCCCGTTCGAGCGGGATTAACCTCTTTTACTGGCGAAGCCTTGGCAGAAAATTTCCCCAATCCTTCAGAAGGGGAGCGCGTGTGCTTCGTTTCCTTTTTATGAAGAGGCGTTGGATTTGCAATCCACCCTTTCCTCCGAGGTCTCCTGGAGTACTATGGCCTCGAGCTGCATAACCTCATGCCTGGCTCTATACTGCACATCGCGGGCTTCGTCGCTCTCTGCGAGCTATTCCTAGGCTGCGAGGCCCATTTTGTATTATGGGGGAAGCTTTTCTGCCTCGTACTTCATGCCCAAAAGGGATCCATATTTGAGGTGGGTGGCGCTGAAGTGTGGCGCATAGACGGGACAAGATACCTATCCGGTACTCCAAAGAAGGCATCCGAAGAGTGGCCCTTAGAGTGGTTTTATATTGAAGATGCCTTTCTCTATGACCCAATCCGACGAGGCCTACCCACGTTTGCGAGGCCTACCCACGTTTGCGAGGCCTAGGAAGGGGACGACGCGGAGCCGGGGAAGACGCGGAAGTGGAAGCCCGCGCGGAGAGGAGTATGAGGGTTCACTAGTTCGGCTGCAGTGTGACGTTGCCGTCGCCGTAGGACCTGGCAAGCGGTGGGAATAGTAGGGGCGGTGAGGCCTGTGCGGCAGCACAACCGGCCACGGGAGGCAGGAGCATGCGGCACGACCGGCGCTTCTTTGGGCGGCTAGAGCAAGAAGACCAGATGTTGAAGAAGCACTACGGCCGTTGGATGGACATCATACGGTCACTAGAGCTAGAATCGTTCATGTTGACTAAGTTGACAAAGCCCTTCGTCCCCGTCAACTTAGTAGGCCCACAAGTCAGCCTCCCACCAAGGTGGGTTCCAGCTAGCCGGGGGAGCATTCACTTTTTTGGGCGTAATAAGGAGGCACTTCCGGTGGGTCTGAGCTGACAGCGGGGGGAACGTTTTTTTTCGCGAAATACGGTGGCCCGTCCGATGGGTACCAGCAGTAAGGGGGAAACAATTTTTTTCGAAAAATGCTGGTGGCCCGTCCGGTGGGTCCCTGCTGTCAGGTGGATGAATAATTATTTTCCGCGTAATAAGGAGGCACTTCCTTGCGGCAGCCGTGGACCCAGCTATTAGCCTCTCCACGTACAGTACTCTTCCGATGGAAGTCGGTTGTTGACCACATTGACCACGCCACGCCAGGAGCACCACGGCGGTGGACGACGGTGAGGCCTAGGAAGGGGACGACGCGGAGCCGGGCAAGACGCGGCAGTGGATGCCCACGTGGAGAGGAGTACGAGCGTTCACTGGTTCGGCTGCGGTGTGAGGCTACCGTCGCCGCAGAATAACAGGGGGTGTGGGTGAGTGGAGGGATGGCCTGGCCAGCAGTTGGAGTAATATGGTGGCGGTAAGGCCTCTGCGGCAGCACAGCCGGCCACGGGAGGCAGGAGCAGTCGGCATGACCGGCACTACTTTGGGAGGCTGGACCAAGAACACCAGAGGTTGAAGAAGCACTACGGCCGTTGGATGGACATCGTACGGTCAATGAAGCTAGAATCGTTTATATTGACTAAGTTGACAAAGCCCTTGGTAAGCTCCAACGTAGTAGGCCCACAGGTCAGCCTCCGAAACAGTGCGCCTAGATGTCAGGGGGAGGAATCATTTTTTGGGCGGCCGAAGCTAAGAATATCCGAGATTGAAGAAGAACCACGACATCCGTTGGATAGACATCAAACGGCCACTGCTGCTAGAACCGTGTGTTGACTATAATAAGTTGACAAAGCATTGCATACACGTCAACTTATTTTTTAGGGGACACATCACTTAGTAGGCCCACAAGTGTGTGGCAGAGAACTTATAGCCCATTTGCGTTTTGTAAGAATGTACAGCCCATTTTTGAAATCTAATGGAATTTACAACAGCCCATTTACAGTTTGTTAAAAGTACAACCCATTTTCTAGCTAGGACAATGATTAATAATTTCAACCAACCATTGAAGATAGAATTCAATAAAATTTCCCACATTTTGATGGGATCCGAAATATTTTTATCCCGAAATTTCTAGTCAGATTAAATATAAATTTGTATTACGTAAAAATCCAACGAAACATTGCGCGCGCAACAATGAAAATTTAAGATTTTCAAAATCAATAAATAATATTTTGTAAACTAATTTCGTGTTTGGTGCATTTTTTATAGTTACTACCCAGTTTTTATAATTACATCTCATTTATTATTTTTTAAAGCCCATTTTCCTGTTAAGCCTAATGCATCCCTCCTAGGAAAGATTTACAGCCCAGCAGGGCGGAGAATAACAAGTTGACCTTGCCTGGGTATTCCTCAAAAAGACGTATAGCTGGGCTAGCCATTTTCATCTTGAAAAAAATTAGTATCTGGGCTGCATATTTGGCCTGGGCTAGACGGGCCATAGCCCGCCCAGTTAATACCCTGCTCTCCTCTGAACACGACGAAATCATCGCCAAGAAAAACTCTGTAGTGCTCACGCCTCAAAAACACAAATACTGTTCGAGCTGCTTGGTCCCAGCTACCGGCCGCACCTTGTGCAATTCTCTCGTTTATATTGACTACATAGGTTGACAATGGTGTGGGACCGTGATGTCAGGAAACCAGGAGAAAGCAAAAATAAATAAATATAGTTGTACATAATAAGGAGGCACTTGCGTACGTATGGCTATGGCCCTAGTGGGTCCCTAGTGTCATCCAGTCAAAATAAAGTCATCTCCTGAATCCTCATGTTCGTTGACGATGTTAACAATGCTCGGAGCCATGGCGAGCGCAACACCTTGAAGGACAATGGAGAGGGCCTCGCAGGCCCTACAGATGGTCTGATATAGCGCCCGTTGCTCGTTCAGGAAGCCAGGATCATCAGACACCTATGAGCACCTACGAGAAACTGAGACGACATGAAACGATAAGGCCGCGCTTGGGAGCTCTGGTTTATTTCAAACCTGTATTAACATACAAGTGTAATTTACTCGTCATCAGAAACAACGCGTAAAATATAGGCGTAATTAAACCGAGGGCCCGGGGTCTGTAAGTAAAACCGGCGGGTTACGCGTGTAATTTGAGAGAGCAGTGTATATTTTATGAGCACTGCTATATGGACGACATTACCAGACGATACATGCACGACATGCGTATCATGCCATCCATGGGCAAGGCTGAAACAGCAGCTAACGACTGGATTAGCAATCGTCCGAGTGTCGTTCAGTGTTTTTATCATCTGTGAAGTACTTTCGATATTTTACTAGTCGAAATCGACCAACAAAGCGCCTTCGCCCGAGACCATCTGCTTTAATTTACAAGCGTCAGTTTTACAAGCAGTTTTGGTTGGAAAACGACGGTCCAGTCATGGCCTAATATCATGAGTTGGTCGGAAGATCATATGGTTTCACGTCTAACCTACCCGACTTGTCGTGTAGGCTATGCATGAAACATCAAACGATGAACTTCTTAAGCATGGAAACAACATAAGAGGATGACCTTCTTGACAAGCAAATCACTGGCATTAGATCGACATGAAAAACAATATGAAGCATTATTCTCAGGAGGCACAGTGAACAGCTCGTGATGCCGCATGCCACAACATTCCAAGTTCACCTTTGCAATCAAACACAAGGCATGGCATTACATAGAAAATATTCAGAGCAAACTCTTAACACAGGAATATCTCAGCAGAGTAACTATTTACTTCTAAACTGAACACAGGAATAGGAAAAAACACTCGACGCTGCTCACAGCAAGGGCGTCCCACTCAAAAATATCAAATGCATGTCTTCTGGCTAACATCAATGAGCAAATTTTGACAAGGTTTTCCAATTCCAATATATTAAACTAACGTCTTCTTGCTAACATCAATGATTAAACTTTGACAAGCTTTTCCCATTCAAAATATGTAATGCCTATTATCGTCCTATCGTAGCTTCTTGTGCTTGTTTGGGCACTTTTTGCCCAGGGCACTCCACGTGTTGTTAAATTGCCAATGGTCTCTGCAGACTAGTCATGTCACCGGTGTCTAATAATACTCTGTAAAGCTTCTCGGTCATTCCTTCTGTAATGTAGCGCAAACAGTGACTACTTCTTTCTGCAAAGTGGAACGACCAATTGGACCCAGTAATGCAGCAGTTAGCCTTGGACACATTGGCTCCTTTTGTGCAGTTCAACTAAAATCGAAGTCGGAATAAAACCGAGCTTTAATTTTGATATCCCTGTAAGCAACAATAGGTATAAGGGAAACAATTACTGAGAAATAACGGCTGATGACTTGTATTCCCAGAAGAAAAGCATCTACTGATCTACTTTATCTTAATGGGAAACAAAGCAGGAGAGTAGCATTTCTCCATCAGTGTGATTCATTCATATTGACTGAAACATTATCTTAACAATGCCTTGTTTCAACATGTATAAAGAATGACAAAGAAGAAAAGTGCCATTCCTAAAACAATGCAACTGATTCATTTTAACAGAGACATTATCTTAACAATACCTTGGTTAAACATGTAGAAAGAACTACAAAGCAGGATAGTACCATTCCTAACAAGTGTTGCAGTTTTGAACTAAGATTCAGTAGATAATTAATTCTGAGAGTGGCATTGCTTAATTTTACCAGCGGCATTAGATTAACGAAAATCATAAACAGTTCCAGGGGAGAGTGGGCGCAACAACAGTATGTGCTTCCATCTACTTATAAAGGGGGTGATGCAGAGTTTGTTGTAACAAAGCAACAAGCATCATGTCTGGGTTAGTCCCATTTTTGTTCAGTACTTAATGGGAAAAGACAGCAATACACTAGCTTCAATTCAACATTTATTTAAAACAGTACCAATACAAGTAGCACAACATCTCAAAGCACACTGCACAATCATGTGGATGAAGGCCTGTACTGACCTATCATGAGATGGACAAGATAAAATATGAATCTGCCAACACGAATAGGAAATCCAATCTCGTTTTGTGCAGTTGCACTGAAATCAAGCAAAGTGTTTCGCGTAGCGAAGCAAAATGTTGCAATAGCAACAAGTTGAATCGATACGAAGACTGGAAACAAATCTCGATCTCCTTCTGTGCAGTTCCACCAAAATTAAGCAAAGTCACCGGTGTGACATTCAAGTTGAACTGCACAAAACACTCTTAAAACATAAGTGTTTCGAGTAGCGAAGCAAAATGTCATAATAGCAATAAGTTGAATCGATACCCCTGTTTTAACAGAGGCAAAAAAGGAAACAATTACTTGCCGATAAAGGAGGATGAAACAAACAGTGACAGAAAGAAGCATCTAACTTATCTTGGACGGAAAACAAAGTAGGACAGTAGCATTTCTAAAACGGTTGCATTGATTCATATTAACAGAGACATTTTCTTGAAACAACATTCGTTAAAAAATGTAATTTACTTTTAACAGTGGCATTGCTTCAATTTTCCGGCGGCATTCTTAGATGAACAACAGTAAAATAGCTGTATGGGACATGCCAGCACCATGTGCGTCCACACGTATAAATGGGTGATGCAGAGTATGTAGCCAAGCAGCATATATGCATTGGTCCCATATTTGTTCTCTTTGAACCTTCTTCCTATGTGAGGGCAGCAAATCTAGTCCTGCACAAACTACCCGACCCCCAGTTTCTTTCCCTTTTCAACAAAGAGATCGGTTCCTTATAGATGTGTGTACTCGGTTACCCCCCTTTTCCCTTTTCGACCTACAAAGCGTCTGGATAGCTAGTCTATACTACTTTCCGCCCCTCCTTTCCTCGTTGAACCATGTCCTAGATTCTTGCTCCAGCCCACCGCACCATTCTTTCCTCTTTGAACCAAGACCTAGATTCGACTACAGATCGAAAAAGATCCACATGCAGCTAGAGCAATGATGGTTTCAAAGAAACTTATACCTTAGGGTCGTCGGGATGTGGCAAGGCGTGCGGCGGGAGGCCGGATCTGCCCACACTACGTACGGCAGCGATGAAGAATGGGTCGGTGGCCCTCCCGCACAGGCGCTGGGTAAAAGAGAACAGCGCAGCCGGCAGTGGATTGCCTCCCTCGCCGAAGGCGATAGAGTGAACGCTGCACCTCCTCCCCATCCCGGTGCGACGGGAGACAGACGCCTCCTTCACCAGCTGTGAGGGGGGAGAGAGAGACAAGAGGCCAACACAATCTTGTTTAGATCTTGTGAAGAGAGGGTGAGAGACTGTGAATACAGCAAACCCTAGCAAATGAACGCTGAACCTCCAGCGTGTAACATATATGTAGTGGGCGAGCATGTGGAGAGTGCAAACCCTAAGTTGATGTCCACTCTGTTTGTGGTCTATTTTTTTCCTAGTTTTTTTTGTTTCTTGTTGCTACATTATGTACTTGTGGGAGCTTAGATGTGATATGCTTAAATAACATCTAGATGTGAATTAGACAAACTGATTTTCTAACGTACCAGGAAAGAAAACTTGATCAAAAACACGCCCCCGCTTCCAGGTCACGAGAGTCGTCGCGCGCACACACATAGACATAGACATGCATATCTGTGTTTACGTAAAATTCCATTTCCATCTCCATCTCCAATCATTTTTGTCCAACTGGTACATTAATTACATTGTTAATTATATACGCAGCAATATTAACGTACATCATCTCTTGTTTGCGCACGTCCGGACCGCTACCACGGCCGGTCCTGACCAACCCGAACCCTCTTCATCACCCGCGCGTGCTTCCCGCCTGAAACGGTCAGTGCCGCATTCATGCCCGGCCAGAGCAGACGCGACCTCTCACTGGCGTCGGCATTAAAGCAGCGCACTGGCCGAGAGACCGTCGCCCGCGCCACTTCCGGGTGCACGCGGCTGCTCCACGCTCAAAGGTCGCAATAGCCGGCCACAACATGCATGTACAAAGTTCTTGGGAGTTCGTGCTATAGCTAGCTGTCCTCCCCCAACTCGTCAATCTCTTCCAGTAGTACTCCATGGCACGATCCATTGACAAGTAGGCGAGAAAGTTATTGTATACTCGGTTTGCGGTGAGTGGCATGCCGAGCGACCGTGTGGGGTCGAGCCGTGGAGGAGGGTGAGACACGAACACGACAGATGTGATTTAAACGTTGGTTTTGCTCGATGGCGCGATCCAACGAAATGAAACGTTGGTTTCTCTCCGTTTCCATTTTTTCTCCGGAAAAACGGAAACTTTCCACTCCATTTTCATTCCTATTCCAAGGTTGCCCCGTTACAACATTCCATCAAATACAAAGGAAAACTAACATGCATGCTGATGCATCTCAATGATTCACATATCATAGCCAATATTTACTTCACAACTAAAGAAAAAAGTTGTGAGAGCATGTACGAAAGAAAAACTACTGATGGGGTCACTACGACTTAAACGCAAAACCCTAAACATGATTTAATTTCCTAGCCAGGTAGAACCTGTCGAAGGAAAGATGGCTGACACCCTCGGATCATACGATGCTTTTGTGCAGTCCAACTAAAATCGACCTGAGCATCCCTGATGGCAAAGATATTGAAGAAGTGTGATTAGAATAATAGTACTGACACTAGTTAATGAGGCATCAACTCATCACATGTAGAAGCCGGTAGAAGTAGAGAAAGATCGACATGGAGATGGAGCTACGGTAGTGGAGCAAGCTGACTCCAAAAGGAAGATGGACTACCTGGGATGTCGGGCTGTAGCTAGAACGGCGGTTGGGATGCGGCATCGGCCCATACCGCGGTGATCCCCGATTGGGATGCACCGAGTGTGGGTTTTCTCCCTCGCCGATGTCGACCGCGTCTATGAAGAACATTGTTCCCTTCCCCCAGCTGCGGGATCAGGCCCGTCATTCTACGCTTGTGAAGAGAGCAACCTAAGCAAGCAGGCTTGTAGCTTAGGCTCCTGCTAGTGTATATATTGTGGTTTTCTTTATATTGCGTACGTGTCATTCAAGAGTGAAATGATGGTTGCTTCTTCCGACTAACTTACTCTGTGATTTGACTGCTCCTTAGAGGCCCCTACACGTACTCCCCATACGTGTATGCAACAGTCACACGTACACATGGACGCAAAAACGCGCGCGACGCCCTAATGCATGCATGTCCGAGCACATGATGGAACACACACGGTCATGCTCAAGTGCTCAACCTACACGTGCATGCACACACATACTCAGTCAGGGTGAGCTAGTGACCGTATAAACACCGGAAAATATATATATTGAGCGCAATGAGCGTATTATGAAGTCCACTGACCGTATTTTTACAAATATACAGTGGCAGACAGTGTATTTATCTCGTTTGAAATTAAGCCATATTAACCGGAGAGGAGGCAATATGGACTAGCATTACTTTGTTGTGTCCCGTCAACTTGCCGAACGAGGAGAAGGTTGCAGGACGGGAGAAGCTTGCGCACGGTGGCTCACAGGACAAGGAGAAACTTTTGACGAATGCAAGCTCTCCCTCGCTCAGGCGGTGGACGTGCAATAGTTAATTCGGTGTCAGATTGCCAGAAGCATACACTATACTACTACTAGTGCTATTATTGTTCGACTTCCCGAATAGGCGAACAGCCAAGCGCAAAGTTTACTAGTACTACTACTATAGTCTATAAAGGTACTTACTATACTAGTACGAACCGGATGGAGGAGCGTCTGCACTCTTATTATAATTTTAAAATGTGATAAAGCAATCTTCAACACATTTGGTTCTCTTCGAGGGTTCTCGCATGTGATAATGGAAGTTGATTGCATGGAACACTCACCACAATTCTCGCTTAATTCTGGCTCATATATTGTTACAAATAGTAGCGCTCGGTAATATTTCCTATTTTTTTGTTATGCAGCATGTAAACAGGTCAGCAAACCTTGTGGCGCATCTTCGTGCGAACCGTGCTTGCTGCACTTTGAATGTGGCCGAGAGCTGGCTTGTTGAAACATCTCGCTTCCTACTTTTTTTGTGGGGTACCTCGCTTTCTAGTGACCAGTTTCTTGGCTGATCGTCCTAAGAATGCTTATATGTGAATAAAGCTCCCTCATTTACCCGCAAAAAAGATTAAGCCATATGAGCGCTGCTATGCAGACGACTCATGGTGCACGATTCTTGCACGACAGTGCTAATCAAGCCGTCCATGCCTATGAGCAAACTACGACATGCCAATGGATTCACCATCGTCCAGCTTTCGTCTGAACAAGAATCTTCTGCGTAGTAGTTTCGAAGCCATATTAACCGGAAAGGAGGGAGTATGAACTAGCACTACTTTTTGGTGTGTCCCGTCAACTCGCAGAACGAAGAGAAGCTTGCAGGACAAGGTGAAGCTCACTTACGCCTTTTGACTAATGCAACCTACCCTCGGTGGACATGCATCAGTCCATTCGGTGTCAGATTGTGAGAGGCATACACTGTAGTACCCAACATGCGGAGTACCATCATTGTTCGACTTCACGAAGAGGCGAAAAGCCAAGCGTAGTAGTACGAGTAGTACTACTACTAGAACCGCATGGTGGAGCATCTGTACTCTTTATTTTTTTACCTCTGATAAAGTAGACGTTTATTCTGGAGAAGGCGGAAAACGGCAGCCCAACATGTAATGAATGATATCGATCAACCAACCATGCTCGAATATGTCTTGGCCTCTGTGCGAGCCCGTCTGTGTGTTCTTGCTCCTCGGGCTTGTTTGGTTCATGACTAACTTTGCCACAACTAATCTTAGGCAAACTGTGGCTGCCACAAAAAGTGTGGCTAACAAAATGGCCACCACAAGTGTGGCAAGATTTGGCAAAAATTTGAGCCTATGACTTGTGGGCCGTATAACTAGAAAAGTGTGGCAAGCCACAAGTGTGGCAATAAACCAAACATATGCCTAAGGTGTTGTGGCATGACTAAGGTTAGACGTGGCAACCTTAGGCTGAGAACCAAACAGCCCCCTCGTCTCTCTCCAGGAATGGCGGGTTGGCTCTTTGCCGTCAATTGAGATCGGTCTGCTCACACTCCTGTCCCACATGTCAGTGATATGCCAAGAGGACGTGCGTTGACCAACTGGCCATACGCGTACTTGGTTTTGCACCTTCATACTACTTCTCCCTCCATCACAGTTTACAGGGCGCGCTTCATTATGATGCATTTCTCTCAATGCATTTCCACCACCAGAGAGACTTTAGACGCATTTGGTTTAATGCTCAATTAATTAGGGCGTGGTAACCGCAATCAAGTCCACAATTTTCTCTCCATGTACTGTACTACTACGGAGTGGAGTATGTGCATGCATGTGTGTACCCGGGATGGAAGCACTGCATGCATGTGTGTACGCATTATTCCCTCTAGTACTAGACGTCGTGCTATAACTACCAATGCTATTTTTCGGGCCGATCGCTAGTCGCCTTGGTCCCACAGATTTTTTTCTTTTTTCTGAAGCGCGCTTTATAAACAGTGACGGATGGAGTAGTATGAGCAGATTCAAAGAAGAGCGTATTGATGGTTGCTTCTTCAGAGCAACTTACAGTGGGAAAAGGTGGGGCTTATGATTTGACTGCTCATTACTAACTATTAATGCGGCGCAACGACCGGGCTGACTCCCCCATGTGTTTGTGCACTACCCCCTCGGTTCTTAAATATACTCTGGAGTATTTGTCTTTCTAGAGATTTCAATGAGTGACTACTCAAATATTTGTCTTTTTACAGATTTCAAATGGACTGGCACATACGGATGTATATAGACATATTTTAGAGTGTAGATTCACTCATTTTGCTCCGTATGTAGTCAGTTGTCGAAATCTCTAGAAAGATGAATAGAATATTTAGGAACGGAGGGAGTACACATACGAAGCAAAATGAGTGAATCTACACTCTAAAATATGCCCGTTTGACATTTGTAAAAAGACAAATATTTAGGAATGAAGGAGTATAATTTTGTGCTTGGCACATGGACCCGGATGATGAAGAGGATTCTGGCAATGCTATCAAGCTTCCATCATTTGTTTACATAATTGACGTACTATACAAATAATTTTACAGCGACATAAAATTGTACAATGGTGTGAGCTTTTAGCTTTTGTTTCACGTGTCTTGTTATCGATGCTCTTTCGGAAACAATAAAAAACTAACTTCCTTGCTAATGCATGTCAATTATTAGTAGATCAGAGCTAATAATTTCATCACAACTGAAGACAGAGTTGTGAGAAGGTGCTAAATTAAAATTGATCCATGCTTTCATTGGCAGCAAAGTCCCCCCAGCCCTGTCTAAATGAACACGGCATGTTGAGAAAAAAAGTAGCTGTCTGGAGCATGCAACATTCCGATCATTTTGTGCAGTTCCACTAAAATAGAGCTGAGCGTCCCTGTTCGAGAGATATTAAGTGTGATTATGATAATAGAGGACTGCTGATGAAACAATAAACACACAAATAGAAGCCGGTCACCTTTGCAGTCTCTCTTAAGACTAACTAGTTGGAGAAGATTAGTCTCGGAGTTGGATGAGGAGGATAGAGCAAAACCAATCTCCCTTCGTGAAGTCGAACTGAAATGTAGAGGCATTGCTTGTGTGACATTTTAGTAAAAACCACACAAAACACTCTTAAGAAAAAAGTGATTTGTGCAGTTCACCAAAAGGTCGCAATAGCAACGAGGTGAAATGGATAACCCTGTTTGCAAAAAAGAGGTAGAAAGGAAACAATTACTGGCCAATAATAGTTGATGACACATGCGATGACAAAAAAGAAGCATATTCCTTGTCCTAAGGGAAGATAACAACATGGTTGTGTTTGTCTAAAACGCTGTGAGGACAAGAATGCATATGGAAAGTACGCTGGACGAGCTACGTTTTGGGCAAAGAACTATGGAAGATCCACATCCAGCGACATGAGAAGACGGGCAATGGAGCAAGGCTGGAGGGGATACCTGGAGGTCGTCGGGATGTAACTAGGTGAGCAGCGGCAGGCGGAATCTGGAAGCAGGTGGCGTAGGCCCTGCCATGCTGGAGCTTGGTCAGATATAATGGCGTGTACTGTAGATCGGGACGTGCTGCCTCGGTGCCGTCGAATGGAGAAACGATGCACTTCCTCCCTTTCTCTCGGCGGACGTGAGGCGGCCGGATTAGTGACCAACGGTGAGAGAGAGAGAGGCCACCGCACTCCCTTTCCGATGCGGCCGGATCAGTGACCAATGGTTAGAGAGAGAGAGGCCACCGCAGCCTTGTGTGAGATACTCTGAAGAGCGACAAACCAGGCAGGCAGGCTCCATTGTATATAGTGAGTGGACTACCTTTTTCTCCATAAAAATCGTTTTATATTCTGTGTACGTGCCATTGAGCGATATAACTTTATTTAAAAATAACGTGGCAACGCGTCAAGTCGAACTTTGTTTCGTGCACGCGTGGTACACGACCTCCCTAGGTAAACAACCGCTACAGGCATTCAAATTAGCATGTGGGCTGCCATTTCGTAAAGAAATGAGCTCCACCGTGTACCCGCGCGGGTGTGGCTGGGCACGAAGCGTGAGTACGTGCACGGTGCACCTACTCTCTTTCTTGTATACGTACACCACCTACGTGGGGTTGTGTGAGAGAGATACAAACCTAGAGAGATATAGTGTGTGGGTTCTTGAGAGTTTTTTTTTGGGGGAGGGGTCAATCAAAAAATGTAACATATGCAATGTGTGTGAAATAGAGTCCTGGATATAACATATACTCCCTCCATTCCGAATTACTTGTCTTAGATTTGTCTAGATACAAATGTATCTAGCACTAAAATGAGTCTAGATACATCCGTATCTAGACAAATCCAAGACAAGTAATTTACAACGGAGGGAGTATATAGAGGGCGCAATCCACGACAAGAGAGTGGAGGTATCATCGGCTTGAGGTGTCCATAGAATCGAAGAGAGGGATGATGTGTGTGTGTGTGCGCGCGCGCGATCGATAAAGAGTGCCATCGAATTTGTGTGTGCCCACGTCAAAGATATAGAGTGGCTGGCCTACTGGAACGTGAGATGGGACATGTGCAGTTTGTCTCTGTGGCATGGATACCTACATGTAGCACTCGACTATCGTTGTGTGGTGGGGGAAGAGGGAGGCCCAATTAACTATAGAGGTACAATGGCTGGTATATGTGTGGAGGAGGAGAGAGGCCTACCTCATGTATAAAGGTGATCGATCTGCCTCATGTATTAAGGGAGATCGATCGGCATCCATGCATATGTGCAGGAGAGGAATAAGCTTGGGAGAGAGACAGAGCTAGAGTGTTGGAGGGGGTGGTAGTGGAGTTGCTTCTAACAAATGGTGGGATAGGCTTGCTAGACAAACGGAGGGCACGCCCGCAATATCAATAAGAGAGGAGATGGCTGCTTGTTGTCTGCGCACGTGCGTGTGAGAGACGGGTCAGGAGGCATGCACGAATGATGAGGGGGGACGATGTGGCTGTGGTAAGCAGACGTAACTACATAGGAAGATCAATCGCCCTTTGTTAGAGAAAGGATAGACATAACTTGTGAGGTACGTCGATCGATGGGGGGGTAGTTAAAGTCGATCTAGGTATATGTTGGGAGATCGATCGGTATACATGCATGTGTGTGTTAGAAGCAAATGATGCACGAGGAGAAGGATAGAAAGAGAGGGATGCATGTAGGAGGTGGTACGAGATGCATACTATATCGAGGGGGGAGGAGTGTGCGAGTACGAGAATGATGAAAAGAGTGGTGGGAGTGAGGCATGGACGGTGACAAGAGAAGAGGGGAAGCTTGTGTTTGTGCTAGGCACACCTGGCTAGACAGGCATATCGATCGATGTGTGCCGTAAAGAAGGAGCTGGGGGGGCCTACACACACCGTGTGTGAACGACCTAAAGTGAAAGGATGAATTTGCGCGATGAAGCTAGAGAATGCTGAGGGAGGGTGAGAGGGATGCGGGCGTGTGCATGCACAAGAGAAAGTTAGCGCTAGCTACAAAGATAAGAGGGTTGTGTCAGTGTAAAAGACGAATAGAGATCATATATACTTCATTATAAAAAGCGAATTCGGATATTTGAAGAATTTATCATAGTGTTTCAAACCTACGCATGTGTGAATATATATAACGATGATACACATGGTGTGGTGATGAACATGTTATACTACATTTAATATATTTTATCTCTACTCTTATAAACAAACGGAGTTGTTCATGATGGTGTGCCTGCCATCCTGCATTATAGGCCGTCCGATTTATATCTGGTGGATAGCAAGGAAACTATGATGGTTGAAGTTGGCAACAATCATGATTGTAGATTCTTATTGAAATAGAGAAACGAGTTCAAATTTAGTTCGAATTGCAGCGGTAGTATAGACATTTGGAATGCACTAAAATGTTGGTATGAGTAGGTTACATGCATTATACAACAAGCAAAAAAAATTTAATCGGACATAACATGGATTCATACTCCCTCCTTCCATCTATATAGGGCGTAATGAGATTTTTGAGACCGCCTTTGACTATTGACAAGATAAATAGTACATGACATGCACAATGTGAAAATTATATCATTGAAAGAACATTTCACAGACGAATTTAACGGTGTGCTTTGTGTAAGTTCCATTTCATATATCATTGCTCTAATATTTGGTCAAAGTTAGCATCGAAAAACGCATTAGGCCCTATATAGATGGAAGGAGGGAGTAGCTTTGAATAGCATTTGTATAGTAAAACGGGGCAAGACTCTCTCTTTGTGTGGTGTGAATAGTTTTATTTTTTTCGTTTTCTTTTTGTTGAGGGAAGTGCGAATTGATTTGGTACGTACAAGTACAATATTACTACACGTTAGGCTTGTCCCTAAAATTCAACACGCATCTTGTTATATCCCGAAAACTCAGATATCGTGCTCCCAAAACTGGCGCCTTCACAACCCGCGCCTTGCTATCCCGAAATTACAACGCACGCGAAAACTCCCTCCAGCTGCCAACTCCCGACACGCGAAATCCCCCTTCTAACCCTGAGCCGAAAGGGTCGCTAGTTCAAATTGGTTGGGGGTACTTTTGTAACACACCCTACATTTTGGACAAGCTCGTCCCTATGTCATGCTTCACCCCCTCCCATCGCCCCCTTTTCGCCATTCAAAATCCCAGGCCGCCATAACGTCTCCGCTCCAGCTGCGAAACCCCACCCTCCTCCGTCGGCCATGTCACCGCTGCCCAGCCGGAGCCTCTTCCCCAATGACGTCGTCCACCACAATAGCTCGACGTCCCTCGTCCACCTCCCCGGATGAGGATCCATCGTCCATCTCGTCGTCCATCTCGCCGTCCACCTACTCGGCGCCACCAAAGAGGCTGTACACTCATCGCATCGCACCTTCTCCTTAACTCGACCTCCCGGCGCCGATGGTGCTCCATCCCGCACCCCCATGGAGCGGCTACCTTGAAGCCGACGCCGCGGGCGACATCTCCATGGCGGCTCTCCCCCAGTGTGAGGCCCCTTCGGCGGCGGCGGCCTTACCAGCCGGATCTGCTGTTGTTGCTCCGACTCTCGATTGCTCGCGCTGCTGTTGCTACTGCTCCGGCTCTCGCTCGATCGCTCGCTCGCCCAGCTGCTGCTGCTGCTGCTCTCCCCCTCGCTCGTGCTGCTGCTCTGCTCCGATTAAGCCACACATCAGTCGACTGAATAGACTTTTGGGTTAGTCGATTTTCATGGGTTGGGGGGCACGTCGGAGTTAAGGAAGAACCACCCGCAGCGGGGATGGGGCGCCTAGAGGGCTGGCCGGGGCGGCGGTGGTGAGTTGTTTCGGGGCGGCGAGGCAGCGCTGGGGCCGGCAGTTCGGCCGGTGGTGGCTGGCAGCTCACGGGGGTGCAGGATGAAGATGAACTGCAGGCCCTCCCTAAACTACATGTCATGTGCCTCTCTGCTACCATTGCGTTCAGTTTTGACAGTAGCATTCAGATTCCACAGTAAATTTCAGTTTCGACAGTTAAGTTAAGAGTCAATAGTTTTCCCTCATCTATTGTAGTCGGGTGGTTTCTAGTGATGTTAATTTTACATCCATTTTACATCATCTATTGGAGATGCTATTAGAATCCCACTTGAGATTGGCGATGTCTGTCTTGTGCTGCTTCAGCCTTGACGTCTTATGGCTCACCGGAGCTGCTCCAACGACAGAACGATCCATCACAATAGAGCAGTGCCCTGGACGCCGTCTATAGATTCCTCAGATCTTCCTCCACACCTCCGACAGCCACCTCTGCCTCAACTGCTTCAGCGACCAACCCAATGATGCTGAGGTCGACACGGCTACGGCAAAGAGGTTGTACACTTGTTGCATCACTTATTACTATACATTCACGTCGATCCATTAGGGTTATTTTGGTTCAACGGAAAAACGTCGATCCACTGGTTGTTACTATCACTCTAAATTTTTGCATGCTCTCCTTACATAATCACACCATATTTTTTTCGTATGCATGTCAGATATTGTACACAGTCATGCTGAACATGTAGAGAAAAAGAGAAGAGTTTTGCGCGGCAATACAATGTCATGCAGACATCGCTCCATGGTGGGTTCAATGGCAAACCCTCCCCACCCCTCTCCAGATTGTAATCCAGAGGAAGATGTCTATTCTGAGGCGGATTCAGACGCCGCTGACCACTCCTATTTACCCCCCAAGGTGTTTGCTCTACCTTGGCATGATGATGTTAGTCATATCATGCATAGTGACACATCCTTGTTGGTCTCCAACAAAGCTGATAAAACAGCTAAGGAAGACTATCTTGAAGACAGCGAGACAACCCCAGAGTCCTGTCTTGGTTTAGTGTTCGAGTTACTGGCCACTACCGCTTGCACAAGCTATTCAAACTCACTGTCTGAATCAGTTTGGTTTCTTGAGTCTCAACTACAAGCTAAAAGACATCGATCAGCTGTGCTGCGACAAGAGGCGGAAGGACTACGGAAGTCCCTGGAGCATTCAGATGTATACTTTCTGGTGCAACAACAAGCATTGGAGGATTTTAGCGCCAAACAGGACAAAGCTAATCAGCTTGCTAAGATTATTGCCAGCATGGTGGATACCCAGGTTAACGTTTCTTGAGCTCTTCTGAAGTTGTTTTAGTTATGCTCTTGTTTTGCTGCCGCGTTTATTTAAACTGGTGGCCAATTTTGACGGCCAGTGTATGTAATGTGCTGCTTTGTTCCCTATATTTGCACTGGTGGCGAACTTTGATGCCTAGTGGATGTAATATGTGTAATAGCGGTAATAGGCTAGCATTAATTGCTTGCTTATTTATTTCCTTATTGTCTTGTTTAGTTGTTTGCTTGTAGTCATTGCAGTTCTTTTTCTGTTTTTTTCTAGTGGCCACAATAGCCTATTTTTGGTAACTAAGCCAAAATAATCATGGCAACACACGGACTGTTGTAACCATGGTCTCCTGCAGGCCGTATGATCCATCGGCCTTCTATACAGGCCTTAGGGTCCATGGGCCTTCTACGGGCCTTATGGTCCATGGGCCTTCTACGGGCCTTAGGGTCCATGGGCCTTCTACGGGCCGTACAATCCATGGGCCTTCTACGGGCCGTACTATCCATGGGCCTCATACGGGCCGTAGGATCCATGGGCCTTCTACGGGGCGTATCATCATTTCGCCAATCATGGGCCGTACTATTCGTGGGCCATAATGGGCCGTTAATAGGCCGTATTTGATAACTCTATGAAAACAGCCCAACGGGTTTTTTTGACATGAAAACGGCCCAACACATTAACGGTCCGCAAACGGGCCGACTGTAACGACGGGCTGAATTTGGCCCACAAGCAGAAAATGACAGTAATGGGTCATATGTAACCGAATGCTGCAAATGAGTCCAAGAATCAGTGGGCCCTGAGAAGGCCGAAAGATAACTTGGGTTGGAAATGGCCCAATGGTATAATGGGCCGTTAATGGGTATAAAGTTATACACTGTTCATTACGGGCCAGTTTCACCACGGGCCGTTAATGGGCTAAGAGTTACAAAGGTCCTTATATGGGCCGAAAGAAGTCATGGGCCACACATGGGCCGGAAGTTAAAACGGGTTGAATCATATTGGACGGCCCAGATGACACTATTGGGCCTAATTTGGACAGGGTGTAACGGGCCCTGGGTTAGCGGGCTGTAAATGGGCTATATGTGAACATGCCGTTAACAGGCTTTCCGTGAGCTGGCCCGCCACCTTTCAACCAAGTCAAACGGGCCGGCCTTTTCACAGGAATGGGCCTCTGTTGGGCCATGCCACGTGTCGCCGTATCATAGGCGCCTTCGGTCCAATGAGCGGATGACATCTGTCCCAACAGTGAGCCGACACGTGTTTCCTCCAGCCAATGATGATTTTACACGTGGAAAATCCTCATTGGTCGGGGCTGTTAACAGGTTATCGGATCCAAAACCCGACCCGATAGCTTAACGGCGTTCCGTTATGGTGGATGCCACGTGTCGGTCACCCTTGACGAAAGCACTTCTGTGACGCGCGATTTATCATCATGGAAGTGGACACTTCCGTGATGATAATTTTGGCAATGCCATGGAACACTTCTACGACAGCACAGGTATGACTATCTTGATTCTGTCATAAATTTTTCATGGATGTACATGCATGACAGAAAACGCGTCCTACTGTGACAAACACATATCATCACAAAAGTGTATTTTTTTGTAGTGATAACACCGGTATGACGGAAAGTAGGGCGGCAAGAGTGGAACAAAACACCACGCAAAAGGCCGAGCCTCTCACCCTTTACCAAGACTATATATGCATTAATTAAATAAGAGATATTGTGATATCCCAACATAACCATGTTCCAACATGGAACAAACTTCAACTTCACCTGCAACTAGCAACGCTATAAGAGGGGCTGAGCAAAAGCGGTAACATAGCCAAACAACGGTTTGCTAGGAAGGTGGGCTAGAGGCTTGACATGGCAATATGGGAGGCATGATATAACAAGTGGTAGGTAGCGCAACATAGCAATAGAACGAACAACTAGCAAGCAAATATAGAAGTGATTTTGAGGGTATGGTCATCTTGCCTGAGATCCCGCAAGGAAGAAAAATGAGTCCATGAAGAAGACAAACGGACGTAGTCGAATGGATCCTCGCAAACACGACGTTACCGGAACTAACAAGAAGAAGCAACACCGGAAAGGAGCAAACAACATGGTAAACCAACAAGCATAAACATAGCATGATGCACAATCAAGTATGATGCATGTCCGGTTTAATGATTCATGACATGGCAAAGAGAAACAAACAATACTACAAATTAAATGGAGCTCAATATGCAACGAGTTGCATAATGACGAAACACCACATTCAATTATTGAGTTCTCTCTCGTTTATGTACCCAACAATATTAAGTGTTGTTAAACATGGCAAGAGGTTAAGCATAAAGAAATTATCTATTTAGGCAAGTTTCGTTTGTCACGGGAGAACAGCAGCAACAGGGCATCCCTGGAGTCAAGGGGTGCGGTCGTAGCTGGACTTGCGAAACAGGGAAGGAGCTGGGGGCTTGGTGAAGAGCACCAGCAGTGGGGCTTGCTGCCGGCGTGGGGAGGCAGACCGGCGGGACAGGAGGCCGACGTCGACGGAGACCTAGGGTGGCGCGGTGGACTGGGAGTAGAGGAAGCAGGTCCGGCGGGTCCCGAGGGCGCAGTGCGGCGGGGTCGATGGAGAGGGGCTTGGCTCAGGGGGGACGAGCTCACTCCAGCGAGGGTGCCGAGGTCCATGGCACGGCTCCCGTAGACATGGACGAGGCGAGCAGGCGCTGCTGCCGTTCATTCCGGCGCTTGACAGGAGGACGCAGGCGGAACTTGGCGACGACCTCGGCAACAGGGAGGCGCGGCCATGGCAATACGGCAGCGCAGAGGAGGCTGGCGTGAAGGGCATTGGGCGCGGGCGCTATCTGCAGGAGGACGAGGGGAATCGAGAAGGGGAGCAGGGTCGAGCGCTAGCAGCGCTGGAGGATGGACGCAGGGGAAGAGATGGATCGGGAGAAGAGATGGATCGAGAGAGGTTAGGGTGTTGGGTGCGGGCTAGGGTTAGAGGGTTAGGTGGGCCTTAGGGGGTGTTGGGCCTAGGGAGGCCTGTCTACGGATGCCCTATTGGGCCGGCTATCTGCTGGCCTTCTCTCTTCCCTCCCTTCTCTTTTCAAAATAGAGAACTGGAAGAAAGGAAAAGGAGAGAAGAGAAGGTTGGAAGAAGATCTGGACAAGCGGTTAATTTTCCTGGACTCATAAAAATAAGGATGTTCAAATAAAAATAGAAGTGGCAAGATTGCAGGAATTAAATTCAAACTAATTTGAATTTAATTCAAATAGGTTTGAACTAGGACTTGGTTAAAGGAAGGTCCAGAAATGTGGAGATTTTTGATGGAGCTCCGGAAAGTGATGAAAGGATATATGGCAAAGTTAGAGATGAAGAATTTAGATAACAAAGGCATTAGGATTTATTTTGCAAGTGTGTTCTAGTTAATTCCAAACAAATGGAATATTTTATATAGCTCCCTAATAATATTGGGAGTATATGTTCTAAAGAGAAATCACCATTGTGAATATCCCTTGATTTAAATGGATCGAAGATCCATACGATTCATTTAGTTAAGTTATTAAAAAGGGTTGCATGATGACATGATATGAAATGCATGACACGAACAAAATGCAAAACAAAGACAAAAGCCCAACCACGAAGGGAATACCATATAACATAGCCGAAAATGGCAAGAGTCGGAGTTACAAATATGGAAAGTTACATCCTGGGTGTTGCACAAATATGCAAAGTGCAGTACACGACGGCGATTGATGGCATTAAGGATTCCCTCGTCCGTGTAGTTGTTGCGAAATACTGAAATTGCGTCGTCATCGCAACAATCTTTTATCTTGTTTTTACCAAGAAGGAATCCGGCCCAAAAGTGGTGGACTATCTCCCAAGACTGCTGTCGCATAGACATTAGGTCGCATATGTCTGGAGGGCCAGAATTGCTTGGAGAATATTGCTTCTGTTGGGTGGGCGGGCTTAAATTCGTACCCTCACCCACTGTGAGATCCGGAGTTCGAAGAGTGTCCGGTGAATTCTCAGGATTATTGTCCGATTTTGTGTTTCGGGGACAGGGAGTGTCCTCCTGAGGACGGGTATCTGGTTTTCCGGGTTCGGAAATCCGAACATAGTTTGTTCTCAACGTAGGAGAAGAGTTATTTTCAGCTCGTTCCTCCACAACCACTACCTGATGGGTGATCGGTGGAGTTTTAATTTCTCTATGGTCGGGTTTAAGCCTGATCCGGCATAGTCAGTTGAGACCCCCGGGGCGGCGATGCGATCTAGCAGCTCGGTCAAAGATGATAGATCTACCGGTCCATCTTGTCACAGTCTTCGGGGCTGATACGGAGAGGATTTTCGACGACTTGGGAGGCCGCTTCTGGCTTAACGGCCAAACAGGCACCCATGGTGAAGCCGCCAAGCCGGAGGGTTTGCCCTAAAACTAGGGCTCCTCCGGAAGTGATACTTTCCTTGATGACAAGGCGAGACATCGAGCCTTTCGACGATGGCACAGTGGAACTCTCAATGAAAGCATCAATGTCGGTGTCAAAACCGGCAGATCTCGGGTAGGGGGTCCCGAATTGTGCGTCTAAGGATCGAGGGTAATAGGAGACAGGGGACACGATGTTTACCCAGGTTTGGGCCCTCTTGATGGAGGTAAAACCCTACGTCCTGCTAGATTGACTTTGATTAGTATAGGGGTTACAAGAGTTGATCTACCACGAGATCGTAATGGCTAAACCCTAGATGTCTAGCATGTATTATTAAGATTGCCTCTATGGACTAAACCCTCCGGTTTATATAGACACGAGAGGGGGCTAGGGTTGTACAAAGTCGGTTTACAGATAAAGGAATCTTCATATTCGCACGCCAAGCTTGCCATCCACGCAAAGGAGAGTCCCACCCGGACACAGAAAAAAGTCTTCCGTCTTGTATCTTCACGGCCCATCAGTCCGGCCCACGTCACATAGCCCGGACGCCTGAGGACCCCCTAATCCAAGACTCCCTCACTCGCGACCGCCCACCTGCTGCGGGTGACCTACGGCGCATCAAGAAGCAGCCACGGGAGACCCTGCAGAAGTATATCCAGCACTTCAACAACTTTATTCTCCAGATCCCCAAGGTATCGGACGAGGCCATCATCTCCGTGTTCATAGGTGGCATCCATGACATCAAGATGAAGGAAGAGCTCACCATACACAAGGACCTATGCACAGCCCCGGAGATGTTCAACATGGCAACCAAGTGCGCGAGACCTAAGAAAGGACACCTCTCCCTCCTTGAGCTCCCAGAGACCGACCCGGAGGACAAGAAAGCCAAGGCCAAGGACGTGAAGCGCAAGGGGTGGCCGTGCTTGCGGCTGAACCTGAGATGAAGCGTGGCTGCGACCACCCGGAGTCATCCAAGAGAAGTCGTCCATTCTGTGTCTTCCACAACATGCACAACCACAACACCAACGACCATGAGGAGCTCAGGGCAAACCGCGATGGGCGCCTCGGTCGTCGCCCCGAGCGCAACGATCGAGGTTATGGTTGCGGAGGAGGCCGAGGCTGAGGACACTGGGACGACTGTGACCCCTGCTAGGAGTGGCGCGACCAGCCTCGTGAGGAGTGCTGGAAGGCCCAACCTCGCGAGGGCGCGTGGAGGGATCAGCCTCGTGAGGATCCTCCTCAGGGCTACGCTGGCCTCCCTCTACTGCCACCAGCGCCAAGACGGAATGACGACTACCACCAGGAAGAGGGGGCTGGGGGTTTCTAGGAGCCTCATGCCATAGCCTGCATTTTGGGCGGCACCCGGCCCCCAGCCTGTCATCGCATCTTCGAGCAGTTCGCCCGCCAAGTTCGAGGCTACACGTCCACTCAGGTGGTCCCAGTACACCATCACCTTCAGCTCGTCCGACCAGCTCAAGTGCGCGACAACTGCCGGCGCCCTCCCGATGCTCTTCTCTCCCGTCATCAGCAATGTCCTTGTCACCAAGACTATCATTGATGGTGGTGCGGGGATCAACGTTCTTCCCATTGAGACGTTCGTCTGCCTTCAAGTGTCGTATGACCAGTTGCAGCCCACCAAGCCTTTCTCGGGAGTGACTAACGGCTCCACCACCCCAATAGGGCAGATCTGCCTCCCCGTCACCTTCGGCCAGCGCGACAACTATCGCACAGAGCTCATCGACTTCAATGTCGCCAACATCCGCCTTTCGTACAACGCCATCCTTAGGTATCCAGCCCTGGCCAAGTTCATGGCAGTGACAAATCATGGTTACAATGTCCTCAAGATGCCAGGGATCCGCGACGTCATCTCAGTCGCTTGCGAGGAGCAGGACGCAGTGTGCTCCCTCGAGCGTGCCTTCCAGGCTGCAGCTGTCAAGAACCCTAATGATGAAGGCGCCATCTACCCTCCGGAGGCTCGAGACCCAAGAAGAAGAAGCAGCTACCCCACCAAGAACCTCAAGGGAGCATGGCGTCCATCGGCACCATCTCGGGACCTGCGCACGCGGATGGGGTCCCTCCCCCTCACATAGGAGAGCGCGCCGGGCGCCTTCCTCAGGATGGGCTCGGGGGCTCTCTTCTGGAGGGCCTATGACTTAGCCAATGTCACAAGGGAGGCGCTCGGGCACCACTTGGAGGCGTGCTTCATCACGCGCTTCCCCCACGAGGGCACAAGGCGCGGGATACCAGGTCCTCAGGAGTTCATCACCAAGGCAACCGAGGAGCTTCAAGAGGCAAGAGCCATGAGCAGCGACCGCCGCCCACCACCTCGCGTGGCTCCTTGTCCTGGTGAGGAAAGTGAGCTGCGCGCCTGCGTCAACATCCCAGGACTCAACAGGATTTCCTCTCAGCGGCTCTACCAGCCGTCCCGTGTCGGCCCGTGCGAGGGCCCTCCCTGAAAGCAACATGTGCATGCCTTTTGGCTTTGCCGAACGTGGCTGTTGCGCTCCAGCGCCACCTGCGGAGTGTCATGGCGGCTCAGGAGGCCAGGCACCAGGCGGTCCTGGCGGAGATGGCGATGGTTCTTGACGAGCCCCCTGAGCCTCCAGAGCCCCCGAGGCTCAGGACCTAGGCGGCTCGTGAGGAGCGACTTCTTTAGCACGCGTCTTCAACTACTTCAACACCTCTTAGCAACGGTGCCAGGTGACATTTTCCAGCTTATACAGTAGGGGGCGTCCTCGGGCTGCATTATCCCCAGATCGTATGGGCCTATCCCGGTGACATGTATCGTTCTTGAATGCTCCAGTCGTTCAACTGGGAGTGCCCCTCGGGATGCATTATCCCCAGGCCACGTGGGTCTATCCTTGTGGCATGTATCGTTCTTTGCACCTATTAGAGCTCGCTTTCCTCCTTCCATGACTTATTTCATGATTATCAAATGCCAAACCGGTACGTCGTTGCCATAATTGTCGTACTCCCTTGCAAACCCACCCACGACAGCCTCATGATTAAGGGCAGGCATGGCGTCTGTGCTCGGGCCCGTCCCTGCAGCGTCGCTAAACTCAAGAGGCTGAGCTCTGGCTCATGGGCCAGTTGCCATGTTTGTCACCTCCCATGCTCCTTGCTGCCTTGCCCTCGCATGAGCTAATCACAGGCGGATAAGCTAGGGCGCGCGACCCGGTGCCTCGTCATTGGGATACCCCGAGACCGACGCTCCAGACGCCTTCCATGTTTTTCGTTATCGTTGTGTGTATTTATTTGTTTGCTGCATTCATCATGTCATCATGTGCATTGCATCATCATGTTTTCAAAACTCGCATCCGTCCGGGTCCCCCAGTTCTCTCCGTTGTCCGTTCTGAGCCCATACACAATTGCATGCGCCCGCGGCACCTCCGAAATATTATTTTATAAGTGACAGGAAAATGTTCTCGGAATGGGAATAAAGTTGCATGCAGTCTTATTATAGTGTAGATAGACCGCCTGTCAAGTTACATCGCATCCGGAGCTCGTTTGATAGCCCAACCATTAAACATATAGCGGCATTATAGTCTGTTTATTCACCAGACGTTTCGGTCCCCGAAACTGCCGCCGGGTGTCAGTGTCAAAACCGGCGGATCTCGGGTAGGGGGTCCCGAACTGTGCGTCTAAGGTCGATGGTAATAGGAGACAGGGACACGATGTTTACCCAGGTTTGGTCCCTCTCTATGGAGGTAATACCCTACGTCCTGCTTGATTGATATTGATGAATATGAGTATGACAAGATTTGATCTACCACGAGATCGTAAAGGCCAAACCCTAGAAGTCTAGCTTGTATGGCTATGGTAATGAATACCCCCCCCCCCTCTGGACTAAGTCCTCCGGTTTATATAGACACCAGGAGGATCTAGGGTTACACAAGGTCGGTTACAAAGAAAGGAATCGACATATTTGGTCGCCAAGCTTGCCATCCATGCCAAGGAGAGTCCCATCCGGACACGAGTGCAGTCTTCAGTCTTCGTGTTCTTCACAACCCATCAGTCCGGCCCATGGCTAACAGGCCGGACGCCCGAGGACCTCTTAGACTAGGACTCCCTGTGTAGCCCCTGAACCTGGCTTCAATGACAAGGTATCCGGTGCATAGATCTGTCTTCGGCATTGCAAGGCGGGTTCCTCCTTCCGAACTCCAAGATAGTCTTCGGACGAAACAAACGTGTCTGAATCTGCAACATACAGCTGTAGAGAGTATAATATTTCACGAATCCAATCTGCTGACCACTTAGTAACGTGACGTCATGCTTGCGCGGTCACTATTTCGAACGGTTTCCCGTCCTGCCATTCCACGTTTCATGGCGTGGTTTTTGTTGGCACGTTCTGTCGAAGCAAAGATCGTGTCCCCTTATCGCGGGATTCTCATCAATACGAGCATTGGTAACCCAACCGTCCCGCGGGCAAGATTCCTTAGGAGTAGGCAGGTTCTCAGGCTTAGGAGGAGGCGTTCAATACCTGCTGCCTTTATAAAGGAACCAAGGGCTGTCTTTTTTATGCCAAACCTCTCTTCAGCCTTCCCAACCTCGAGTTCTCGCACCCAAAGTCTTACTTCATTGCTTCAAGCCTCCCCATCATGTCAGGATCCAGCCCTCAAGGCCGATGGGTGGCTTCCTCCGTTACATAAGAGGATATTGCGAAGCTTCGGGAGGCCAGATACTTGACTGCGGAGATCCACCATAGGCTTCCTGCCCAAGGACAGGTTATTCCGACCCCCAGATCTGGCGAAAGGGTCGTATTCATCTCCCACTTCCTCCGAGGGCTAGGGTTCTCTCTTCACCCCTTCGTCCGGGGGCTAATGTTTTATTACGGACTAGATTTTCATGATCTATCTCTAGACTCTTTCCTCCATGTCTCAGCGTTCATCTTTACATGTGAGGCCTTCCTCCGAATCCCCCCATACTTTGGCTTATGGCTCAATACTTTTAGGGTGAAGCCGAAGGTGGTCGACGGGGAACAGGCAGAGTGCGGTGGTGCGGTAGTGAGCAATCTTACCAACACTCTCTGGCCAAAAGGTTCTTTCACCGAAAGCTCCAACCAATGGCAGCGAGAGTGGTTTTATGTCACGGAACCCCATAGCACCAAGTGGGCAGCTATACCTGCGTTCCATTCCAGCCTTCCTCCACAGCTTGCATCATGGATTAACAAGGGGCTGGACTGGGGATCAGTTGACAAAGTGCAAACTCTACAAAGCCGCATCCGAACCCTCCTTGAGAGAGACATCGATCTTGTGAACGTGATTCAAGTGATGCTAGTTCGCCGAATCCTGCCATGCCAGCGCAGGTCTCGCCGCCTGTGGGAGCTTAATCCAGAAGGACCACGAACCCTCCAACACTTCTTCGGCACCATGCACGAAGGGGTGTGGAATTTGTTTTTCAGGAAGCGAAAACATTGGCCGGACACTACTGATGACGCTGTCCTTGACTATCACCGTCCGGATACCCCGGTAAGCACTTGTCTTCCGAACACTTTGTAGTTACGCATACCGTAATATGGTAATGAGCAAACTATCTTCTTCCAGAGCTGGATAAAGAAAGCAGAACTAATCATGTGTTCGCCCCCCTGCCCGAAGGCCTAGCGAATCCTGTTTTAACAATGATGTTGGCCCTGGTACCATACCAGATGCCTGCGAAGGGGGGCATGGTGGAGAGGACCAAAGATGGCCTCCATCCCAAAGGTGCATCAGACATTGTGTCCGGAGGAATCAAGATCCCATCGTCTGAAGAGAAAAATGAGGGGGAGGTCAACGCCTCTTTCTCCCATGGAAAGAAAAGGGCCGCCTCCGAAGATTGGGAGGAAAAGGCTCCTAAGAGAGGCAGTATGCCTCGTTCGGGCGGCTTAAGCTTGGAGGACGTCGACGTGCAGTCTCATGATGAGGACAAGCCTCATGCCAAATCGTAAGTAAACAAGGATGTTTTAGACCTGTCCCGTTCTTTTTCTTGTGATGCCTAGAATATATATTTTTTACAGTTCGGCACACAGTCTTCTTCAACAATCGTCTTCCTCAGGGGACCTTCTCCCAGAGATGATGGAATGCGAGACGCCTCCACCGGCCTCTTCGCCCAATAGGGCGGACGACTTCGAGGTATCGTCGCGGAGGGTCTCCCCCGACTAACAGGTGGTGCGAGGGACGATGAAGATATTACCCGAAGGTGATATTTCGGTGGCCCAGGGTCCGGGGACCAGTAATGAAGGTCCCGGACAATCCGGTCTACAGTCGGATATGAATAAACGGATCCCTTCAAAGGGTGGCCATACTCCTACAGCAGCCTTCGGAGGTCCAGAGGCACCAGATATACTGACTAACATGCTGCAGGAGGCATCCGTCTCAGAGGAACATTGTACCTTGATGGGCACGGTGGTTGAAAATGTCATGTCTGTGAAGCGCGGATTGAATGAGGCTTTTTGTGGGCCTGCTAAGAGGTTTCGAGGTTTGTAATGTAATATGTTCCATTGTGTTTTATTCACGAAATGCACCTGTGTATAGATAGTATCCCCTGAGATTCTGATTGGCTTCCCGAGGGAGGTAATCAGAGGATCGAAAGAAATGCCCAGGGACTGACCTGATTAATTGGAACACAGGCTGTTTCTCCCCTGACGACTGCCCGAACTACGAATATTGTCAAGCTGTAGCGGAAGGTTGATGTGGCCGGGGATGACATTGCGTTAATCAATAGGCGTCTTGACGAGTCGCAAGGTATGTATTCGGAGCAGTCCTTATACATACGTGTCTGTAATATAAGAGTGACGCTGAAAATTCCATACTGGGATATATATGGCTGCAGATGGTGCCGCCACCGTTGAGATTCTTCAGGCGGAGTTGGCCTGGGTCAAGGAGCAGGCCCGGTTTAGTAATGCGGCTGCCGAAAAAGCATCGGCTGAGCTAAAGGCCGAACAAGCTGCTTGGTGCCAAGACGAGGAGAAAATATCCGCGATGGCGCTCGAACAAAAAATGCTGCTAGCCGTTGTGAATATCTTGAGAAGGGGAATGAAGCCAAAATGGCTGAACTTGACAAGGCCTTGCGAGAGGCGAGAGAAGCGTGGTCTGAATCCAGAGCAGCCCGTGAGGAGAGCCGGCAAGCTAGGGAGATTGTCGCCGGTAAGCCCTTTTGGCTACACACTAAGTTTGGTGATCCGAACTATGCTCAGCTTAACCAAGTGTGGAGTTCTCCAGACGAGTTTTCAGACTTGCCGAAGAGTTCTTCCGATGCGGCGCAGTTTTACCAAGCGCGAGAGGGATATACAACGGAGAAGCTTTTCTGGTCACAATTTGGCGCATCAAAGCACCCTCTGTTGCTGAATGAACAGATGTCCCAATAGGCCGAGCTTCGTAGGATATCTGGCGCTGCCATGAAGAACGTCATAATCTGGCTGTAGCCGATTGAGCTATTCTGAATAGCTACGTCGGCTTGGTGCGGCGCCACGTATCGACGCTGTTAAGTGGTCGGCGTGCATTGAGGGTGCATAGATGGCCTTTGCCCGTGTCAAGAGATACTGGGGGAAGATGAACGCCATCGATGTTGCAGCGAAGAGTCCACCCAAGGGCACGGACCATCACGCACCAGAGCATTATTTTGAGCATATCTTAGAGGTTGCCCGCTTGATAGAGGGTCAATTCTCAAAAAACATAATATTCGAGTGAGATGTATGGGAATTGTAAAAGACAATTTTATATTTAATCTATTTTTATGTTTTACTCGAAAGCTTTGGTTCCTCCCGTGCGGCCATTTTTATATAATCTGAAATTTTTCCAGTCGTCGGCTTCAGCCCTCTCATAGGAAGTACCGCGGTGTTCGGAAAAGCATTTTATCACTCTTGACCCAACGTCTTGGTCCATGAAGGAGGTGACAATGCGGCGAACCAGGCAATCATACTATAGGGCGTTAACCCTTTCACTTGGCCATAGGAGTTTTATGGTGGGTCTATGATATAGCCCTTGGTATGTACATGGCTTATTTTTTAATAAGATGCATTGCAAAAAATGATCTAAAAAACATCCTTCGTATGACACGGAGAGAATTGCTAAAGATTCTGATAAGTCGTCGAGTGGTTGACCAGCTCTCGCCGCATCATGACAGTTAGTTTTCGGCTTTCTCTACTGAGGTGCTTGACCAGATGAACCGGAAGCACAATCATAGTAGTTCTCCCTTTACTACCCTAGCCGATAGAGCGGAACGTAAGGTAGCAAGCATAGGAGCCAGGCAACCCAACTATTGACCCAAGACATGATTCGGAGCTGATGCATATAAGGACAAACTCACAACACCGAAGTACGCTATAAAGTTGTTCGGACTTGACGGCAACTCATTTGTTCCCATACCGAGCCCCTGGCGGGTTATGCCGAGGTGTGTGTGTGTTAAACAACCACATGAGCAAAAATTCGGATCAATTAGGTAAAAGTCAATACTGGACAATGGTTACTCTTACTGGAAGCTGAGTGATATGCCAATTATTATATAGATAACAAAGCCGCGACTCTAGCTATTTGACATGCCAGTGGTCGAAGCCTCAGGAAAAAGGCACTTTACAGGCTCGGAATAGAGAGCGCGGTCTACAAAAAGTTATTTTGGACCTCCTATCGCACGTCTGCACTGCCTGTACTCGGTTAAGGGATTCCTTGACATGAATAACCCTTGGGTGATTGTACGAACCTGAACTCTGGTAGAGTCCTCGGGGTGACCGGCCCTTGAGCTAGCTGTAGGGGGAATAGTAAAAAAGGAAAAGGGCAGTTAGAAAAGTAGGGGGGTTTGCAGGCTCACCCTCATTGTGCTTCCGCCAATGCCCAAGGTATTTCAAGTGCATAATTATGTATGCGCGGTACCCACTTCGAAGGCATTGATTGGTTATGTTGAATGGAGACCGGTGGCATGATGGCCGACATGGTATGCGGCGTGATAAGGCCGCTGCGTAGTTCGGCTGAGGTAGCCGTAGTATGATCTCCTGTACGGAGGGAGTGTTCTGTGTGCTCACCTCTAGGGGTTTCTGTCGTGTATACCATGTTTACTATTTTTGCATCGGGGGAAACTGCTTCTGACCCCCATCGTTCGTTTGGTGAGCCTGTTCGTCGTCGCTATCACCGGACGGCCTCTTCCCCTTATGTTCGACATTTAACTTGCCGTCCTGTTTGAAGACCCAACAGCTTCTGTTGGTGTGGTTAGTTGGTTTATTGGGGTCGCCATGGATCTGGCAGGGCCTATCCAATATTTTGTCCAGATTGTATGGTCCATCTTTGTTTGTCGTAAATGGCTTTTTCCGTTTGCCGGGTTTGGGCCACTAAATCCAGCGCTGACTGTTGTGTCCTGTGTGCCCTCATTATTATTGTGACGTTTGTTTTTTTATTGCGTCATGGATTTCCATTACCGTCCCGCACTTCGGAGGTGCCCGGATCACTGGTGCTATTGCTTCTATGGGTGGGCCAGCTGTCTTCTCCCGCACAAAAGCGGCTCATCAGAGCGGTAAGGGCTGACATAGACTTTGGTTTTTCCTGACTGAGGTGGCGGGTAAGCCACTCGTCCCGGACACTGTGTTTGAAGGCCGCGAGGGCTTATGCATCCGGACAATCAACAATTTGGTTCTTTTTAACTAAAAACCTAGTCCAGAGCTCTCTGGCGGACTCTCCGGGCTGCTGGACAACGTGACTTAGGTCATCGGCATCCGGTGGCTGGACATATGTACCTTGAAAGTTATCGCGGAAGGCATCTTCCAACTCCTCCCAGGTGCCAATTGTGTTTTCAGGAGACTGTTTAACCAGTGCCGAGCTGGTCCTTTAACTTTTAACGGGAGGTATTTGATGGCATGAAGGTCGTCTCCGCGGGCCATGTGGATATGGAGAAGGAAATCCTCAATCCATACCGTGGGATCTATTGTTCCATCGTATGATTCAATATTTATGGGGTTAAACCCTTCTAGGAACTCGTGATCCATTACTCCATCAGTGAAGCAAAGAGGGTGTGCGGCGCCTCTATATCGGGCCGCGTTGCGACGTAGCTCCGATGGAGTCCATCTGTGGTTGTCGGCTCGGGTGTGATTAGGTTTGTCACATCCGAATAGGTAGCCATCATCACGGGTTGAGGAACGTCCTCGCGATCCGTAAATCGATCGGGTATATCTTGCTTTACTGTCCAGATCCTGCCGAAGGTCGTATGTATTACCCCGAGATGTGTTGTTTCTTTTTTTATGTGGCGGTGGGGCGGGTTGCTATTCAGCTTGAATTGCCGCTTTATCCCGGCCAAGTTGTGGTCGACCTGACGCGTTGTCCCGACCGCACTGTGGTCGGTCGGCCGCATTGGGCAAGTGAGGTATGAGCTCGAGCGCCTCCTCATCAAACTGGGGTAGCAGTTTGTGCTTCGAGTAACTCCTGGCTGGGAGCTTGAGGTTGTATTCTTCGGCTGCCATGACATTAGCCCATCTGTCGTTGAGCAGATCTTGGTCACCTTGAAGCTGCCGCTGTTTCTTTTTAGGCTCCTTGCAGTGGCTATTAGCCTGCGCTTGAAGCGCTCCTGCTCGAGAGGTTCCCCGGGCACGATGAAATCCTCGTCGTCGAGGCTTACCTCATCTTCGGAGAGTGGAAGGTAATTATCGTCCTCCGAATCATCATGTATGGCATGTTCATCAGGGCTAACTTGCCCATTTTCCCGTTCCTCTTGTTCGGAGGTTACCCCAACGGGGTCTTTATTTTCTTCGGAGTCGTCCGGAGTACTATTTTCCCCGGTGCCAGTGTTACTATCATTTGAACGACGTGACTTAGAGCGGCGCCGAGGATGCCGGCATTTTTGCTGTGCCTCAGGAGGTTTATTCTCAACTGGATTTTCTTTGTCCTCGTCGTTGGTTGTTTTGGATGTGTCCACCATGTACACATCGTACGAAGAAGTGGTCGTCCAGCGTCCCGTGGATGGCGGACTTTGATTTTACTCCTCATCAGCATCGTCATCAATACCGTCGATGTCTTCAGAGTCGTAATCGAGCGTGTCGGTTAAATCCTCGACTGTGGCTATGAAGTGGGTGGCGGGTGGGGAGTGAAAGTCCCTGTCATCAGCTTCTAGTTTGAACCAGATATAGCTCGGTTGTGAGTCCCCCGCCAAGGACAGGTTCTTTAATGAGTTTAGCACGTCGCCCAAAGGCGAGTGCTGGAAGATGTCTACGGCGCTGAACTCGAAGATTGATAAGCGATTAAGTTCGGCATCCGTGGACTCACATGGTTCGGAACTTACTCCCAGAGGCGAGTCCAGGGTTCCAGTGACACAAATATTGTGTGAGTTTAAGTTCATGTGCGGTTCCAACGCTGGGGAATCTGTGGCCTCCGTGGTGGGGTTGAACCTCCAGTCCTTAGATGTCCCCGTATGCTCCAGATCTAAGGCTAGAGTAGTTATAGGAGCTATCTCCTGAATGTGGTCTGATGACAGATTTAGGTCATGTTCATCGAGGTGACCTGGAGCGATCGCCGCGGTCTCGAATCCATTGAAGATCAAATCTCCATGGATGTTCGTGACGTAGTTCAAGCTCCCAAATTCTGATCTAATGGCCAGGGGTGTAGCTATCGGTCTGCTCCAAATGGCCAAACGAGTTGGCCCGCAATGCAAAGCCGCCGAACACGAAAATCTGTCCGGGGAGAAAGGTTTCTCCTTGGACAGCATCATTGTTGACGATTGAAGGGGCCATCGAACCTTTTGAGGATGGCACAGTGGAACTCTCAATGAAAAATGTTTAGAATTTCATGTGTTTTCATAATATTCATCTTTCATCTATGTTGAAAATGTTTAAATTGCTGTTTGTATTAATTTTCTTAAATAGCATGCTAAAATGGTTTAATTCATAACTAAATAACTGTAGGTCCATTTTAAATAAATTTTAAATGTACTTGGGGTAGAAAAATGCATAGTTTAACATGGTGCTCTCATCTTGCATGTTTAACAACTCTAAAATATGGTTTGGGGCAGAACAGTACCAAATTCATAATATGCATATGGGGATTTGTTCGACGAGATTTTTTACTACATATAGTATGCAGCTCAGAAGAATGGGTAATAAAATAAAAAAAATCGTTTGATGATATTTTGTACTATGAATAGTACGAAAACACGGAGAGAAGATGATTAGAAAAGTTATCCTTTGATAACTTGTATGAATTCTTCAACTATGTACACCATGGAGCAATGGGTGTGCACGGGTGTCACACATTTTTGAAAGGTCATACACGTGCACTCTACATGAACTACACTTGGCCCATAGTAGTGATTAATAGGGTAATGACCGGCTAATTAGTTAGCTAGTTAATTAGTTAGACTAACTACTCAGTTCAAAAATCCAATGCAAGTTTGTGAAGGATGCACGTGCATGGAGCAGTTTCAAGTGCCCATGGATTGTACGTGCATACTATAAGCCATGCTCCTATCATGGTCAATACATCTCCTAATTGATCTTAATTGGCTTAGCATGTGGATGCAAAACTACTCACGTACAAATACGTACGCAAGGCCATGCACGTACGCAAGGCCTCCATGCTGGAGACTGTACGTACAAATACGTACACGAATGCCCGCGTACCGGCCGACAAGAGCACGTACATACCGAACACCCATAAAACCAGCTGAGCTTAACGGCCAAGTTATGCGCACGCGTTGAGATAAGATCAATCTAAAACAGAAGACTTGAGGAAGACATCTCCAACAGAGCAGAAAATTAGCAACAGCCTAACAAGAAGCTGGTGGCCGACCCTGGCCATCGCGCTCCATCTCTCTCTACCTATATATACTCACGCAGGTGCGCAGCAGCAAGGAGACCGGGGAGGCCCAGAGGAGATGTGCCATGACGACAGCGTCTACAAGATGAGGAGGTGCGCACCCAGGAAGCAACCACGCTCCGGCGGCGCGCATGCCGCTTGTGTCGATGCCCAGGCGAGCATGGCACACCTATGAGGCTGTGCCCACTACGCTCTCGCTGGCCGTCGACATGCATGCCACACCCCTTGCACCGGACCGACGCCGTATAGTGCAGAAGTAGAGCAATGCAGCGGTGTTCTTTCTTAGGACACGCCCGCGGCGCAACGCGCGCCGAGGAGAAGAATTTGCCATGCAACGCTAAGGTATGGTCATATGGTTGTTCAATTGCAAAGGGGGCACCACCAGAAGACGTGCGTACATGGGCGTTGGCTTTGCACCTAGCCGAGAACTCACGCACGCACGAGCAGAAAAATGGAGGAATCGGGAGGAGGAGGCCGAGGCCAGAACTCCCGACCCGACGCACACGACCATAGAGGAGAGCTCGCGCAGGCGGCCGAGACTCCATACGCAGCCAGATGAGGCTCACCGGAGGCCATCTCTTCTTCCAGCCTGCACGCACACATCGCAGGCCGGCGGTGGAGATCGATGTCATGCCGATCATCTTCTCTCAAGCCTGCGGTGCACACTCGATCGATGACAACGACAATGTGCCGGGACTGCCGCTCTTATGCAGCCCATGGTGCGCCATTCTTTGAAGACGCCATACGCCAGGGTTGCCGCTCTTGTGCAACCCCGGTGGTTTCTTCATGCCGGACTCTTTACCGGCGACGACGTCCCAGAACTGTCATACCGCCGCAGGCGGCGGAGCTGGGATGCACCACCGGCCAGGCTGCTGGTACGCAGCTCAGGGATACACTCCCTCATCACGCTCGTATGGCGGATCGGCTAATGGGTGATGAAAACTCATGCACCCATCCATCCATCATGCATCAGGGTGGCAAGCATCCCGGAGGAGAACACTAGGGCTTGGTTTCCTTCTCGTGCAGGCGGCCGAGAAGGGAAGATGAGTAGGCAATGCATCAGGAACGCACGAAGCTGTGCGGCGAGATTGACGTCGTGTCAACCATCCAAGGTGAGAGCCAAGTTTTGATCTCCCTTCCCTCTTTTCTCTCTACATCCAATCATGGCGGCAAGAGTTGTGACCGCACGGCCGGAGATGAAGCCGGTTGCCGCTGTCGGCACTTGATGCTTTGAAGACGATAGCTCCGGGCTTGCCTCTCATGTGCAGCCTACAGCAATCCTTCACGCTGGACCCATCACCGGCAACTCCCGTGAGGAGGATGATGATGCTCCGGGCCCTAGTAGCCCCCTCGGTGCATTCTCCATCGGCGACTCCCGCGAGGATGACGACGATGACACCGAGGCCGTCTAGACCTCGGTCCACTCTCCACCCGCGACTCCCGTGAGGACGACGATGAAGCGCTAGGGCCCTGTCGCCACCGATGCACTCTCCACCGGCGACTCCGGCGAGTACGACGATGATGCACCGGGGCCTTGTAGCCCCCGGTGTACTCTCCACCGGCGACTCCAGCGAGGACGACGATGATGCACCAGGGCCTTGTAGCCCCCGTTGTACTCTCCACCGGCGACTCCCGTGAGGACGACAATGACGTATCGGGGCCATGCTGCCCCTGGTGCACTCTCCCCCGGTGCACCCTCTGCGGCAGACTGACGACGTGCCACGGCTACGCAACCCGGGAGCACTCTTCAATGGCCACACTCACATGTCGGCCTGCCTTGAAGACGACAATGTCGGGGTTGCCCTTCATGCCCAGCCCCTGGTGATTCCTTCATGTCGGACTCATTATCAGCGACGACGTGGTTGGACTACCGCTCGTGCATAGCCCCGGCGCACTCTTCACTTGCATTGACGACGTATTGGCCGGGCGCCATCTACAACCCCACCGACATCGAGCGCCCCAAGGATGGGCGTCATCCACGCCTTCGCCGATACGGAGCTTGGCCAGGGTGATGAGCCATGTACATCGCCACCATCGTAGAGCCCGTGTGAGGCGGGGCATCGTGTGCATTGTTGCGGACACGACCCACCGTTGGGCTTCGTTCGCGCCGACTCTCGGCTCGACAAGGCTGCTGGCTACACGGACACGCTTATTGAGTGGGCGATACTGTTCGAGTCTACTCCAACACCCACACTGATGCACATCATCAACATTGTCTTAATGCCGGCGAGGCAAAGCTATACTCGACCGACATGTCTTTATCCGATGAAGCAAACAACTACTTGATATGCCGATGAGGCAATGTCAAGTCATCCAGTCCGACACCGACAAGGCGGACATCACCAGGCCGGGAACCGACGAAGCGAAGGCTGCCCACATCTTCATCATCGGACATCGACACGGTGGACGGGTATGGTTAAGCAGAGCCGGAGCGATGGGCATATCCCTCTCCCCTTCCACTTCATCACCATCTACACCAACCTCACGGAGAACATGAGACCATAAGACGACGACCATTGCAGCAACTTAATCGGAGGTGGTTCGCGAGCTTCACTCGTGGACGTAATTAAGCGGGAGCTTTCCGAGGCCCCGTGAACCAGAACCTTGCATCACCGAAGTCATTTTGGCCGCGCCAGCAGGCCACGGAGCACATCTTTAATAGGGGCTTTGTAAGTTTGTTTCTCGACACGAGATTAATAAAAATACATATTTCCTTATCTTTTCTTTTTGTACTTAGTACACTAGCACGCCCGCGCATATTTTTTTTTCCGTGTCAAACAATGTCCTCAAGGGATCCCGCATTTCAGAGGGCCAGTGTTCAAAAGACATTATCTTTGAGTGACTACCTTCATGTTATCCGGCCCTGTATGATGAAAACAAGACTGATATGTCATATAATGCTTGCTATTTATTTTGGAATTTTACATCCTGTGCGGCCGTTTTTATTAAATCTGAGAGTTGGCCAGTCGTCGGCTTCAGCCCCCACGTAGGTAGTACAGGAGTGTTCAGGATGGAATGTAAACACTCTTGATCCAAGAAATTGATCCTTGAAGGAGGTGTTTAGCACAACAAACCAGTCAATCAGACTATGTGGCTTTATCACCCTCACTTAGCCATAGGAGTTTGACAATAGAAATGTAGTAGTAGCCCCTAGTATTCGTTAGTCCGGACTAGGGTGCTGTAAAAACCGGGAGATCCTATGAAGGCCGATCCATCGCATAATGCGGAAAAAATCGTACGAGATTTTAACCTCTGAAGAGCTAACCGGCTCGCGCCGCATCATGACAGTCAATTTCCGGCTTTCTCTATTGAGGTGCTCATCTGGATAAACCAGGACACAATCACAATAGTTCTCCTTTTCTACCCTAGCCGATAGAGCAGAACGTAAAGTAGTAAGCATAGGATCCTGGCAACCCAACTATTGACCAAAGACATGCTTCGAAGCCGATGCATATAAAGCTAAATTCAGGGCCCGAACTATACTGTAGAAGTGTTCGGACTAGTTTGCCATAGTATGGGGCGCAATAAAGCCCCTGGCGGATTACAATGTACCAAAGTGTACGGATGCAACCACTAACAATAGCAAAATAAAATGAAGTAGTAAGCTAGTGCCAAATAATTTGAGCCACAAACAGTTTCCATTATAATTTGATTAATACGTCAAAGCGTATTTGTACAAATAGTGCGATAAGCAACAGTGGCTATTTAACATGCCAAGACCAAGGCAGAGCTACGTACGAGTCTGAAAACAGATAGAATGATCGTTTATGAAGAACATCTAGAGATTCCCCCACAGGTCTGTGCTACTTGCCGCCTTGGTATGTCCGTCCTTCGAAAGGACCGATTATCAGGCCGTCAAAGAGGGGCCTCTGAAAAAGAAACCTGAAGAGGATAAAAAGAAAAGTAAAAGTCTGTGTGTCCAGGGAAGGTCTAGCAATATTGTGGACCACAGCCTGGTTGTGCCTCCATCTCTGCCCATGGTATTTTTTTGTTTAGTTATGTACGCGCGGTACGTATGCCGCCACTTGGTCAGGACAGAGACAGAGGTCGAATTGCTAGTCGAGATCCTGATGAGCTGGACTGTCCTGCTGTAGAGTAGTCTGGACTCGTTTGACAGTGTCCAGGAGCATGGCCGCCGAATTAAGGTTCTTCTTGTGAAGGCCGCTCAGTACCTCTGCTACAGGGCCGCGGTGTGCTCCTCAGTATGGAGGGAGCGCTCCGTGTTTCCATTGACTGTGATGACACTGTGTGGTCCGGGCATCTTGAGCTTGAGATAAGCATAGTGTGGCACCGCATTGAATCGAGCAAATGCAGTTCGTCCGAGTAGTGCGTGATAGCCACTGCGAATGGGGACAATATCAAAGATTAACTCTTCGCTTCGGAAGTTGTCCGGAGATCTGAAGATGACCTCCAATGTGATTGAGCCCGTGCAACGGGCCCCTACACCTGGTATAACTCCCATTTTGTTCACTATATCCTGATAAAGAAGGTTGAGGCTGCTACAACCGTCCATGAGGACTCGTGTGAGGTGGAATCCATCAATTATTGGGCCGAGGACTAGTGCGGCCGAACACCATGACGGATACTGGTCGGATGGTCCCTGCGATCAAAGGTGATCGGGTAGGACGACCATGGGTTGATCTTTGGGGCGACTGGCTCTATCACATAGACGTCCCTGAGCGCGCGCTTGCGCTCCCTCTTGGGGATATGGGTATTGTTTTTCATGTTGACCATCTTGACCTGAGGGGGTAACTTCTTCTGTCCCCTTATAATCGACGGACTAGGATCCTCATCGTCATTCTCACTTTGCGGCCCCTTCTCCTTGTCTTCGGCATTTATCTTGCCGGTTTGTTTAAAGACCCAACATCTCCAGTGGGTATAATTGGCTGGTTTATCAGGGGTGCCGTGGATCTAACATGGACGGTCGAGTATGCTGTCAGAACTGGAAGGGCCCGAATTGTTCCTTTTATATGGCTTCTTTCGCTAACCGGATTTGGAGCCACTGAATCCGGCGTTGACCGCCGTGTCATCACCGTTGTTATCGTTGTTTCAACGCTTGTGCCAGTTGCGTCAGGGTTGCCGTCGCTATTTTCTGGCTTCTGAGGTGCCAGGTTCGCTTGCATTGTTATTGTCGCGGGCTAGCCTGCTATCTTCGCCCGCGCAAAAGCGGGTCATGAGTGCTATGAGGGCTGCCATGGACTTCGGCTTTTCTTGGCCGAGGTGTCGGGTGAGCCATTCGTCGCGGATGCTATGCTTAAAGGCCGCTAGGGCTTCGGCATCCGAGCAGTCGACGATCTGGTTCTTTTTAGTTAAGAACCTAGTCCAGAATTTCCTCACTGACTCTCCGGGCTGTTGGACTATGTGACTTAAGTCATCTGCATCCGGAGGTCTGACGTATGTGCCTTGGAAGTTGTCATGGAACGCGTCTTCTAGGTCTTCCCAGCTGCCAATAGAGTTTTAAGGCAGGCCGTTCAGCCAGTGCCGGGTTGGTCCCTTGAGTTTTAGGGGGAGGTATTTGATGGCATGAAGATCATTTGCCGCGGGCCATATGAATATGGAGAATAAAGTCTTCAATCCATACCGCGGGATCTGTGGTTCCATCATATGATTCGATATTCACGGGTTTGAACCCTTCTGGGAATTCATGTTCCATTACTTCATCAGTGAAGTAGAGGGGGTGTGTGGCGCCTCTATATCGGGCTATATCGTGTCGTAGTTTAGATGGAGTCCATCTATGGTTTTCAGCCCGAACGTGAATGTGCTTGCTCTGTTCGGCTTGATATATCCGTCGTCGCGCATCGGGGACGCCCCCGCGATCAGTAGATCGATCTGGCCGGGCCTGCTTTATTGTTCAGGTCCTGCCAGACGTCATATGTGTATCCCCGAGCTGTTTTATCTCTGCCTTTATGGTGAGGTAGGACGGGCTGGTGTTTGTCCTGAGTTGTTGTTTTGTCCCGGCCATGTGGTGGTCGACCAGCAGCATTACGCGCTGATGGTACGGGGTCAAGTGCCTCATCACCGAATTGAGGTAGCAGTTTACGCTTCGGGTAACTTTTGGTTGGGCGCACGAGGCCGTATTCCTCGGCTGCCAGGACATTAGTCCACCTGTCGTTGAGTAGATCTTGATCAGCTTGAAGCTGTTGTTGTTTCTTTTTCAGGCTCCTTGCAGCTGCTATTAGCCGTTGCTTAAAGTGCTGCTGCTCGAGAGGTTCATCAGGCACGATAAAGTCTTCGTCGCCGAGGCTCGCCTCCTACTCGGAGGGTGGAAGGTAATTACTGTCCTCCGAGTCTTCGTTTGCAGCCTGTTCATCAGGGCTAGCTTGCCCATCCTCCCGATCGTCTTGTTCAGAGTTTTGCTCGACGGGGTTTTCTTGGTCTTCGGAATCATTCGGAGTACTGTTTTCTCTCGTGCCGGTATTGTTGTCTTTGTTGTGGCGTGATTTAGAGCGGCGCCCTCGATGCTTTTGTTGTATCTCGGGAGGTTTATCCTCTATTGGATTTTTCTCATTATCTTTGTGTATCCACCATGTACACGTCATACGAAGAGGTGGCCGTCTAGCATCTGGTAAACGGCGGGTTTTCGGCTTGCTCCTCTCCGGCATCGTCGTCCATACCGTCGATGTCTTTGGAGCCGTAATTGAGCATGTCAGTTAAGTTCTCTACTATGGCGATGAAGTGGGTGGTGGGTGGGACGTACAATTCCCCGCTCTCAGCCCCTAGTCCGGGCTGGGCGTAGTTCGGACGTTGCTCCTCTATAATCACAAGGGATCGCATCAAGTCCAGAGCCTCACTTAAAGGCGAGGTTTGTTGAGGGAGAAAAGAATCCGTGGAGTATGGCGGAAAGGGAATTCCTCAGCCAAGCTCACACGACGCTGACTCTGAGAGTTCGGAGCCAGTATCCGGGGAAGAGTCCGGCTTTGCGATGATTGTCGGTGACACAGCTTCCTCCGGCTTTCCAATACTGGGCCTAGTGGCCACAAATAGTCTTGTGGGTTTAGAAATCCCATCTCCGGTCCTGGCGAGGCGCTCCGGCTCTATGGCCAGAGTGGAGGTTGGGGTCATGAAACCTTGGAAGATGAAGTCTCCTTGGATATCAGTGACATAATCAGGTTTCCAAAACTAATCTGGTTCCCTGGGGCGTAGCTGTCGATCTGCACTAGATGGCCAAGAGAGTCGGCCCGCAGTGCGAAGCCGCCGAATACGAAGATCTGGCCGGGGAGAAAAACCTCCCCTAGGGCAGTATCATTGCAGATGATGGATGGGGCCATCGAACCTTTTGGTGGAGACACAATGGAACTCTCAATGAAAGCACCAATGTCGGTGTCAAAACCGGCGGATCTCGGGTAGGGGGTCCCGAACTGTGCATCTAAGGTTGATGGTAACAGCAAACAGGGGACACGAAGTTTGACCCATGTTCGGGCCATCTTGATGGAGGTAATACCCTACGTCCAGCTTGATTGATATTGATGAGTATGGGGGTTACAAGTGTTGATCTACCACGAGATCGTAATGGCTAAAACCCTAGAAGTCTAGCCTGTCAGATTATGATTGCCTCTGCCGACTAAACCCTCCGGTTTATATAGACACCGGAGGGGACTAGGGTTGTACAAAGTCGTTTATAGAGAAAGGAATCTTCATATCCGAACGCCAGGCTTGCCATTCACGCCAAGGAGAGTCCCATCCGGACACGAGAGAGAGTCTTCTGTCTTGTATCTTCATAGACCATTAGTCCGGCCCACGTCACACAGGGCGGACGCCCGAGGACCCCTTTATCCTGGACTCCCTTAGTAGCCCCTGAACCAGGCTTCAATGACAAGGTGTCCGGCGTGCAGATTGTCTTCGGCATTGCAAGACGGGTTCCTCCTCCGAATACTCCAAAACAACACTCGACACAGAGAACATGTCTAGCTCTGTAAAACAAACACCACATATATCCGTAGAGAGTATAACATTTTATGAGTCCAATCCACAGACAACTTTTGTAGCATGACATCATGTCACAGCCCGGTAATTATTTCGAACCGTTTTGTTAGCCTCCCGCTTCATGTTTCAAGATGCGGTTTTACTGACACGTCTTGTGAAAGCAGAGATCGTGTCCCCTTATTGCAGGATTCTCATCAATACGGGCGTGGGTAACCCAACCGCGCTGCCTGCTCGACCCTTGGGGAATAGACGAGTTTTAAGGCGAGCGGGAGGCGCTTGACATTCACTACCTTTATAAAGGGATAAGGATTCACCTCCTTCACCCACGCCCTCTTCCTCTCTACCCATCCATTCTCGAGCTCCAGCGCCCAAGCTTCCATCATTTCTGCCTCCAAGAAGCACTCCAGCCATGACCAGATTTGGAGTGCAAGGCAAGTGGATGGTTTCCTCCGTCAAGGAGAAGGACATCACAATTCTCCGAGAGGCCGGGTACCTAGCCAAGGAAATCGCCCACCGACTTTCGGCCAAGGGACAGATCGTCCCTACTCCAAAGCCCCATGAGAGGGTCGTGTTCATCCCCCACTTCGTCCGCGGGTTGGGATTTCCTCTCCACCCATTCGTTCGCGGACTCATGTTCTACTATTGGCAGGATTTCCACGATCTGTCCCCCAACTCCTTCCTCAATATTTCGGCATTTATTGTCGTGTGCGAGGCCTTCCTTTGTATTCCACCCCACTTTGGACTGTGGTTGAAGATCTTCAACGTGAAGCTGAAGGTGGTGTATGGCCAACATGCAGAGTGCGGAGGCGCCATGGCGAGCAAGCTGCCCAATGTCACATGGCCGAAAGTACCTTCGTGGAGACCGTCGAAGGGTGGCAACAGTAGTGGTTCTACGTCACAGAGCCTCGTGACGCCACTTGGGCCGCGGCTCCTAAATTCCAGTTCGGCGCCCCGATGCAGCTCACCTCCTGGCTAGAGAAGGGCCTAGACTGGTCTTCGCCAGACGAGCTGACAACACTTCAGACGCGCATCAAGTGCATGGTGCACAAGAACGTCAAGCTTGTCAATGTGATCCAGGTGATGCTCGCTCGCCGGATCCTATCGTGCCAAAGCCAGACTTGCCACTTGTGGGAGTTCGATCCGGCCAAGCATAAGACCTTGCAACAGTTCTTCGGTACTATGCATGACGGCATCTGAAAGGTGCTATTCAAGGCCAACGAGACGTGGCCGGTGACGACCGAGGACCGCGGGCACAACCTGGCCCATCTTGCTAGTGCGGTAAGTTTTCTATATTTCAAGGTGTATCCTTTACTTGCATACTCAAGGGAGATGTCTAAGCTTCCCTATTTGTTTTTTTTAGGGCTGGACAAATAAGGCGGAGCAGATTCAGTGTCTGGCTCCGTTGCCCGAAGAACCAGCTATCCCGAGTCTAACGAAGATGCTATTTCCAGCACCCTATCAAGCGCAGGAGAAGAAGGCCAAGAAGAAGGCCAAGGGGACCAGGGGTGGTCTCCGCCATAAGGGCACTTCGGACGTGACGTCGGAAGACACCGAAACACACTCCCCTCCCGCCACCGACGATCAGGAAGAGGAGGAAAGCAATTCTCCCCCCGAGGGGGAAGGAAGAAAAGGGCGGCCTCCACGCATATGGAGGCAGAGGCGTCCAACAAGGGGAAGGCTTCCACCGCGGACAACTCCGCGTGGGAGATTGATAGAAGCTCCGAGTGGCACCCCAGGGATAAGCCCCTGGCCGAATCATATGTAATCGAAGACGCACACAAATACCCAACCTCTTTACTTCATAATTTTAACATGTCAAATCATGCACTTGTAGTCCGGCTCGTTCCGACCTCGAGCGATCATTATCTTTGGGAAATTCGCTGAATCCGAAGGTGATGGACAGTGGGTCCCTTCCGACGGCCTCCTCTCCCAAGTCTACGGAGGACGCTGAAGTGTTGTCCCGAAGGACTCTCACGGCACAGGGGGAGGCACAGGAGGCAGTCGTGGTGGCGCAAGAGGATAACACCTCGGTCGCCGGACACATGGGGGAGCAGATCCCCATGGAGACTATCGATGGGCTCCATCTCCAATTCGTCCCCCAGCCGAATACGATCCAAGAGGCCTATACGGCTCCGCAATCCGGCAGGCAGTCTCCTTCGAAGGAAGGAGGTGCACGAATTCCACCGGTGACCTCTGTCCATCCAGAGGCACCGGATGCTCTAATGGAAGGACTGCGAAGTGCTTTCATTGTTGAGGAACACCGTACCCTCATGGGTACGGTGGTTGAGAGGATTCAGTCCGCAAAGAGCGGACTGACCGAAGCCTGCACAAGCCTTCTAACAGGCTTTGAGGTAAGCGGCGCGATTGTATAAAAAGAATGTCATAGTATAGACAGTAGCCCCTGAGACACTATCCGGTGTTCGAAAAGAAAATCCGGACAGAGGATCAACTAATTTTCACAGGAGACTAACCATATGTGTCTATGTGAATAAGCAGGCGTCTTGGCTGGCTACGGACTCTCATGCTGCTGAGATATCCAGACTAAAGCAGATTCTGGAGCGGACCGAGGAAGAGCTCGGCCGCGTGAAAAGACAGCTAGAGGATCATCAAGGTATGCAATGACCTTTTGTAGATCCAGAAGGGATGAATGATTTGTACTGACCATAGTGCCATGATATTTGTTAGGAGCGGCGACCGAGGTGGAGGCCCTCAAGAAGGCGCTAGCCGAAGCCCAGGAGAGAGCGGCAAAGGAACAAGCCACACGTGAGAAAGCACGAGGCCAGGGTTGGTGAGGTCTAGTAGGAGCTCTAGGACGCTGTGCAGAAATGTGAGTCCTTGGAGTGCAATATTGCGGATCAAAAGTCTGAACTTGCCAAGGCCCACCAGAGCGCACATGATGCCCTAATTGAAGCCCAGGGCGCCCTCCAGGAAATCTAGGAGGCCAGAAAAATCATAGCGGGTAAGGCCTTTATTATGCAGAGCAAGTATGTGAAAAGAAGATTTCTCTTACTGACCCGGATTTGGAGTTCTCCAGGAGCGTTTGCGGATATACCGCGTAGCATTGCCGACGCTACAGAGTTCTTCCAAGCCGAAGAGGGGAGCTCGACGGAGAAGCTGTTCCGGTGACAATACCTTGCACCAGAACATCTAGTGCCCTTTAGCAACCAGCTAAAACAGCTGGTGGAACTGCATAGGGTGGCTGAACTAGCCATGAAGGATTTAATAATCCGGCCATGGCCTGCCGAAATCATACCCAGCAGCTACTTCGGGCTCATGAAGCGGCTGGTCCATGCCTGCCCCCGGCTTGACGCCATCAAGCGGTCGGTCTGTATCAAAGGTGCGCGGATGGCCTTCGCCCATGTCAAGATGCAGTGGGTGAAGATGGACGCTGTCAAGCTCGCGATCGAGGGACCGCCCGCTGGGAAGGAGCACCGCACTCCGGAGCGGTATTTCGATGATGTCCTCAAGGGATCCCGCATTGTAGAGAGTCAGTGTTCAAAATACATTATCTTTGAATAAATACCTTCATGTTATCCCGCCCTGTATGATGAAAACAAGACTGATATTTAATATAATGCTTGCTGTTTATTTTGGTATTTTACATCCCGTGCGGTCATTTTTATTAAATCTGAGAGTTGGCCAGTCGTCGGCTTCAGCCCCCGCGTAGGTAGTACGGGGGTGTTCGGGTGGAATCTAAATACTCTTGGTCCAAGAAATTGGTCCTTGAAGGAGGTGTTTAGCGCAATGAACCAATCAATCAGACTATGTGGCTTTATCACCCTCACTTAGCCATAGAAGTTTGACAATAGAAATGTAGGCGCAGCCCCTAGTATTTGTTAGTCCAGACTAGGGTGCTATAGACACCTGATCGGGTGACGGCCGATCCGTGCATAATGTGGAAAAAATCGCAAGAGATTTTAACCTCCAAAGAGCTGACCGGCTCGCGCTGCATCATGACAGTCAGTTTTCGGCTTTCTCTATTGAGGTGCTCATCTGGATAAACCAGGACACAATCACAGTAGTTCTCCCTTTACTACCCTAGCCGATAGAGCGGAACGTAGGGTAGTAAGCACATGATCCGGGCAACCCAACAATGGACCAAAGAATTGATTCGGAGCCAATGCATATAATGCTAAATTCGGGGGCCGAACTATACTGTAAAAGTGTTTGGACTTGTTTGCCACAGTATGGGGCGCAATAATGGCCAGGCGGATTACAACGTACCAAAGTAAACGGATGCAACCGCTAAGAATAGCTAAATAAAATGAAGTAGTAAGCCAGTGCCAAATAATTTGAGCCGCAAATTGTTTCCATCATAATTTCATTATACGTCAAAGCGTATTTGTACAAATAGTGCGATAAGCAACAATGGCTATTTAACATGCCAAGACCAAGGGGGAGCTATGTATGGGTCCTGAAAACAGGTAGAATGATTGTTTATGAAGAACATCTAGAGATTATCCCACACGTCTATGCTACTTGCCGCCTTGGCATGTCCGTCCTTCGAAAGGACTGATTATCAGGCCGTCAAGAGGGGCCTGTGAAAAAGAAACCTGAAAAGGATAAAAAGAAAAGTAAAAGTATGTGTGTCCAGGGAAGGTCGAGCCTTATTGTGGACCACACTCTGGTTATGCCTACGTTTCTGCCCATGGTATTTTTAGTGCGTAGTTATGTACGTGCGGTACGTATGCCGCCACTTGGTCAGGACTGAGACGGAGGTCGAATTGCTAGTCAAGCTCCTGGAGAGCTGAACTGTCCTACTACAGAGTAGTCTGGACTTGTTTGACAGTGTCCGGGAGCATGGCCGCCGAATTAAGGTTCTGCTTGTGAAGGCCGCTCTGTACCTGTGCTGCCAAGGCCGCGATGTGCTCCTCAGTATGGAGGGATCGCTCCTTGTTCCCATTGATTGTGATGACACCGCGTGGTCTGAGAATCTTGAGCTTGAGATAAGCATAGTGTGGCACCGCATTGAATCGAGCAAACTTAATTCGTCCGAGCAGTGTGTGATAGCCACTACAAAAGGGGACGATATCGAAGATTAACTCTTTGCTTTGGAAGTTGTCTGGAGATTCGAAGACGACCTCCAATGTGATTAAGCCCATGCAACGGCCCCCTACACCTGGTATAACTCCTTTAAAGGTAGTTTTGGAGGGCTTGATCCTTGATGGACCCATTCCCATTTTGTGCATTGTATCCTAATAAAGCAGGTTGAGGCTGCTACCATCATCCATGAGGACTCGTGTTAGGTGGCATCCATCAATTATTGGGTCGAGGACCAGTGGGGCTGAACCACCATGACGAATACTGGTCGGATGGTCCCTGCGATCAAAGATGATCGGGTAGGACTACCATGGGTTGAATTTTGGGGCGACTGGCTCTATCGCATAGATGTCCCTAAGAGCGCGCTTGTTCTCCCTCTTGGGGATATGGGTAGCGTATATGATGTTCAGCGTCTTGACCTGAGCGGGAAACTTCTTCTGTCCCCCTGTGATCGACGGACGGGACTCCTTGTCGTCATTCTCACATTGTGACCCCTGCTCCTTGTCTTCGGCATTTATCTTGCTGGTTTGTTTAAAGACCCAACAACTCCGGTGTGTATGATTGGCTAGTTTATCAGGGGTGCCGTGGATCTGACATGGACGGTCGAGTGTGCGGTCCAGACTGGAAGGGCCCGAATTGTTCCTTTTATATGGATTCTTCCGCTAACCGGATTTGGAGCCACTAAATCTGGCGTTGACCGCTGTGTCATCAGTGTTGTTATCGTTGTTTCGACGCTTGTGCCTATTGCGTCGGGGCTTGCCATTGCTATTTCTAGCTTCTGAGTTGCCAGGTTCGCCTGCATTGTTATTTATGCGGGCTAGCCACCTATCTTCTCCCGCGCAAAAGCGGGTCATGAGTGCCGTGAGGGCTTCCATGGACTTCAGCTTTTCTTAGCCGAGGTGTCAGGCGAGCCATTTGTCCCGAATGCTATGCTTAAAGGCCGCTTGGGCTTCGGCATCTGGGAAGTCAACGACCTGGTTCCTTTTAGTTAAGAACCTGGTCCAGAATTTCCTCGCTGAATCTTCGGGCTGTTGGACTATGTGACTTAAGTCATCGGCATCTGGAGGTTTTACGTATGTGCCTTGGAAGTTGTCGCGGAAGGCGTCTTCTAGGTCTTCCCAGCTGCCGATAGAGTTTTCAGGTAGGCTGTCCATCCAGTGCTGGGATGATCCCTTGAGTTTTAGGGGGAGGTATTTGATGGCATGAAGATCATCGCCGCGGGCCATATGAATATGGAGAATAAAGTCTTCAATCCATACCACAGGATCTATTGTTCCATCATATGATTCGATATTCACGGGTTTGAACCCTTTTGAGAATTCATGTTCCATTACTTCATCAGTGAAGCAGAGGGGGTGTGTAGTGCCTCTATATCGGGCAAGATCGTGTCGTAGTTCGGATGGAGTCCGTCTATGGTTTTCGGCCCGAACGTGAATGTGCCTGTCGTGTTCGGCTTGATAGCCGTTGTCGTGCGTCGGGGCACGCCCCCACGATCCGTAGATCGATCTGGCCGGACCTGCTTTATTCTTCAGGTCCTGCCATAGGTAATATGTGTATCCCCGAGCTATTTTATCTCTGCCTTTACCGCGAGGTAGGAAGGGCTGGTGTTCGGCCTGAGTTGCCGTTTTGTCCCGGTCACGTGGTGGTCGATCAGCCGCATTATGTGCTGATGGTACGGGCTCATGTGCCTCATCATCAAAATGAGGTAGCAGTTTACGCTTCGGGTAACTTTTGGTTGGGAGCACGAGGCTGTATTCCTCGGTTGCAAGGACATTAGTCCATCTATCGTTCAGTAGATCTTGATCATCTTGGAGCTGCTGCTGTTTCTTTTTCATGCTCCTTGTAGTTGCTATTAGCCGTTTCTTAAAGCGCTCCTGCTTGAGAGGTTCCTCAGGCATGATAAAGTCTTCGTCGCCGAGGCTCGCCTCATCCTCGGAGGGTGGAAGGTAATTATTGTCCTCCGAGTCTTCGTTTGCAGCCTGTTCATCAGGGCTAGCTTGCCCATCCTCCCGATCGTCTTGTACAGAGTTTTGCACGAGGGGGTTTTCTTGCTGTTCGGCATCATCCAAAGTATTGTTGTCTCTCGTGCCGGTATTGTTGACTTTGCTGCAGCGTGATTTAGAGCGGCGCTGTAACGCCCTCGGTGCGGCTATACCTCCCACATGTCGAAGCACGAGTTAGAGGCATACCCGCATTGAAAGCAATGTCGCAAGTGAGGTAATCTTCACAACAACCCATCTAATAAATAAGGGGAAAAGATACATAGTTGGCTTACAGTCGCCACGTCACACAAATAGCATAAATAACATTACATTCATCCAGTTACACTCAAGGTCCGACTACGGAACCAAAATAAAGATAAACCCCAAATGCAACATAGTCCCTGATCGCCCCAACTGGGCACCACTACTGATCATCTGGGAAAGACACGTAGTATCATCCTGAGTCCTCATCGAACTCCCACTTGAGCTCAGTTGAATCTCCTGGAATGGTATCATCGGTCCCTGCATCTGGTTTTGGAAGGAATCTGTGAGTCATGGGGACTCAGCAATCTCACACCCTCGCGATCAAGACTATTTAAGCTTATAGGAAGGGTGAAAGGTATGATGTGGAGCTGCAACAAGCGACTAGCATATTTGGTGGCTAACATACGTAAAATGAGAGCGAGAAGAGAACGCAAAGGCACGATCGATGAACTATGATCAAGAAGTGATCCTAGAACAACCTACGTAAAACATAACTCCAACACCGTGTTCACTTCCCGGACCCCGCCGAGAAGAGACCATCACGGTTACATACGCGGTTGATGCATTTTAATTAAGTTAAGTTTCAGGTTTTCTACAACCGGACATTAACAAATTCCCATCTGCCCATAACCGCGGGCACGGCTTTCGAAAGATCAAATCCCTGCAGGGGTGTCCCAACTTAGCCCATCACAAGCTCTCACGGTCAACGAAGGATATTCCTTGTCCCAAGACAATCCTATTAGACTCGGCATCCCGGTTACAAGACATCTCGACAATGGTAAAACAAGTCCAGCAAGACCACCCACTGTGCCGACAAATCCCGATAGGAGCTGCACATATCTCGTTCTCAGGGCCGAGCCTTCCACCCTTTACTAAGTATACAGGTGCATTAAAATATACAAGATATAATAATGATATCCCAACAATAAACATGTTCCAACAAGGAACAAACTCCAATCTTCACCTGCAACTAGCAACGCTATAAGAGGGGCTGAGCAAAGCGGTAACATAGCCAAACAATGGTTTGCTAGGACAAGGTGGGTTAGATGTTTGACATGGCAATATGGGAGGCATGATAAGCAAGTGGTAGGTATCGTAGCATAGGAATAGCAAAAGAGCGAGCATCTAGCAAACAAAGATAGAAGTGATTTCGAGGGTATGGTCATCTTGCCTGCAAAGTTCTCCAAGTTGACTTGATCCTCGTAAACGTACTCAACGGGCTCCTCGATCACGTACTCGTCTCCCAGCTCTACCCAAAACAATAACAACAAGCAAAAGGGAGAACAATCAACCACGTGCAATGCACAAACAACATGATGAAAACATGGTATGATATGCGTGATGTGATATGCGATGCATATGCATGATTTGAAAAGGAATGATTGAACCTGGCCTCAACTTGGAAAACCAAGAGTGCCACTGGAAAGGTGAGTTAATTTCGGTCGAAATCGATATAAAGATCGCCGGAATCGGATGCATGGATTGGAAATGGCAAGCAAAACAAATGACACCGGTCTGCGATTAACAGCATGAGACCATCTAAATGTATCAAGAACAACCTGCTACAACACTCTAGCATAGAAACAAAATACATTGAAGGGATCCACTCAAGATTCTTCACAAAATATGAACACTGAGCTACGGCTAATTCACTCAATATCAGGTTCAAACAAGCATGGCAAAATTGCAAAAGATATCAGGTTTCAGACTTAGTGAAATAAACACCAAGTCAGGAATTTAACATCAGGAAGCAATGTTTAGAGCATGAAAACTAGATGCTACAGGAACATATCAAGGCAAAGCAAGACATGGCATGAAGCTACTCAAAGCATACAACAAAATTCCCTTACTGACCATAAGCCAAAGGGGATCAGAAAATACAATTGCAACCACGTGAACCTAGCAATTAACGTTAACAGATTTAGACTTAGCGAAAAACTAGAACATGGCAAAACAGATATCAAGTAGGCATGTTTACGAGCTCGATGCACTCACCACAAGGTATTGCATGAAAAACTAAGCATACAACCAGCAAGTAGACATGGCATAGAAGCTAGACATGGCAAGAACAACATCATAGCATGGATGGATCAACAACAACAAACTCGGCAAAATTGCTAAACATGTTAACAATCTGCCGGGAACATTTTATAGCAAAAATAGAGCTCGATTGACTCAAGCTAGGATGCTCCATAATTGCAAACAAAGACATGGATGGATAGAGCACCACAATATCTACAAAACATCCTTAATGATCATGCTCAAAAGAGGCACGAATCACTAGGTATCAACATGAACACATGGCATAAAAATTACAGCAGGGCAATGACTTAGAATAATGGCATACTTTGCATGCTTGTGCTAGTCACCACAGAGATCACAAAAATAAATGGCATACACCCCTGTAAAGATGGCATGGCATACTTCAAAACACATGTAGAGCTCAGGAACATAGCATACACACATTAATCATGGCAAAAATGACAAAAGTGCATTTGCTGATAATAACCTGAAACTAACATCACATAGCCCTCTTCCAGCAGCATTTCGGGCATCAAGATGAGCTCAAATGAAAATGATGCAATGAGATGAAATGGAGTACTCATCGAGACGAACATTTTGATATGCTACAAGCACGAATCGGGGCAACAGTGATGAAGTTATGATGCTGAGAACATGTGCAAAAATTATTGAGAGAGAGGGAAAAAGTCAACCCTAGGAATTAGGGTTTTCCAGATCTGAGATCCGATCGAGCACTATAGCTGCACGGGAAATGAGGATGGTCAGCGCCGTAGTCGAGGTCGTCGGACTTGGCGCTCGCTGGATATGGGCGCGGCGGCCGGATCCGGGCGGTGAAGTCGCCGGAGCGGCGCGGGAGGAGGACGATGGAGGTGGTCACGACTCGGGACGGTGCATCGATGGAGAGGAGCTGCCACGGTGGAGCTCGCCTGCGGCGAGGTCGAGCGGCGAAGGCGCGGTGGCGGCGGGGTTCCAGGCGGCGGGGAGAGGCGCGGCCCGGTGGCGCGCGGAGGTGGGCCACGGTTGGGCTTCACGGCGAAATGGGGCTGCTGGCACCACGTGGCAGCGTGCCACTGGTGCGGAGCGGCGGCGTGGTGTGTCCGGCGCGCCCGGACACGTCCGGCGCGCTGAGGGACGAATGATCTAAGGTTTGGGAGGAGGAGATCTGGGATTTTCGTGGAGGGACCTACATATAGAGGTAGAGGTAGCTAGGGGGCTCCAAATTGAGCACGGTTTGCGGCCACGCGATCGTGATCAAACGGCCTAGGTGATGGATGGGGTTTAGGTGGGTTTTGGGCCACTTTGAAAGAGTGTTGGGCTGCAACACACACGAGGCCTTTTCGGTCCCTCGGTTAACCGTTGGAGTATCAAACGAAATCCAAATGGCACGAAACTTGACAGGCGGTCTACCGGTAGTAAACCAAGGCTGCATGACAAGTCTCGGTCCAATCCGAAAACGTTTTACACCCACACATGAAAAGAGGTAGAAAGGGACACCGGAGGACATAGGAGCGCCTGAATGCAAAACGGACAACGGGGAAAATGCCCGGATGCATGAGACGAACACGTATGCAAATGCGATGCACATGAAGACATGATATGAGATGCATGACAAATACACAAACACACGGAGACAGAACCCGACAACGAGGAAATAAAAATAACTTAGTGCCGGAAATGGAAAGAGTTGGAATACAATTATGGCAGGTTACATACGGGGTGTTACAACACTCCACCACTACGAAAGGATCTCATCCCAAGATCTAGGACTGGAAAAACTCCGGGTACTCAGAACGGAGGTGATCCTTGCGTTCCCAGGTGGCTTCATGGTCGGAATGATGTGACCACTTGACTTTGAGGAATTTGATAGACTTGTTGCGAGTCTTGCGCTCAGTTTCTTCAAGAATAGAAACTGGGTGCTCATGATAAGACAAGTCTTCTTGGAGATCAATGTCTTCGAAGTTGACGGTGCGGTCAGGAGTCTTGAAACACTTGCGGAGTTGAGAGACATGAAACACGTCGTTCACATTTGCAAAGTTGGGAGGAAGCTCAAGTTGATAGGCGAGATCGCCTCTTTTGCTGATGATCTTGAAAGGACCCACATATCTAGGGGCAAGCTTCCCTTTGATACTGAAGCGACGAGTACCTTTCATTGGAGAGACGCGGAGGTAGACATGGTCTCCGATCTCGAAAGCCAAGTCACGGTGGTTGCTATCATAGTAACTCTTCTGGCGCGATTGTACGGCTTTGAGATTTTCACGAATGACTTTGCACATTTCTTCAGCCTCTATGATCAAGTCATTTACAAGAAGTTGACGTTCACCAGTCTCTGACCAGTTAAGAGGAGTACGACACTTCCTGCCATAGAGAATCTCGAAAGGGGCCTTGCCCGAACTCGCTTGGAAGCTGTTGTTGTAGGAGAACTCTGCATATGGAAGACAATCTTCCCACTTCATACCGAAAGAGATGACGCAAGCCCTGAGCATATCTTCAAGAATCTGATTTACTCGCTCGACTTGGCCACTAGTTTGAGGATGAAAAGTTGTGCTGAAGCGAATGTTGGTGCCCATGGCCTTCTAAAAGAATCCCAGAACTTGGAGGTGAAGATGCTGCCACGATCTGAAGAAATCAACCGCGGAATGCCGTGCAGAGAGACAATCCGGGAGGTATATAGCTCTGCCAACTGAGCTGCTGTGATAGATTCTTTGATAGGAAGGAAATGAGACACTTTAGTGAGCTTGTTGATGACAACAAAGATAGCATCATTGCCACACTTAGACTTTGGAAATCCAGTCATGAAGTCCATCACAATATGGTCAAACTTCCATTCTGGAATGGCAAGAGGTTGGAGGAGACCAGTTGGTCGTTGGTTTTCTGCTTTCACTCTTCTACAGACATCACATTCGTTCACGAACTAAGCAATCTCGCGCTTCATTCAAGTCCACATATACGACTGCTTGAGGTCCTGGTACATCTTTGTGCTTCCAGGGTGAATAGAGAGGAGTGAATTGTGAGCCTCGTTCAGAATGACTTTACGAAGGTCATCTTTAGGCACAACAATGTGATCCTCGAAGAATAGAGTATCCTTGTCATCAAGATGATAGCACTTGTACTTAGGTTGACTCTTGGCAATCCCAATCTTCACCTTCTTCACCATAGCATCAAGAAGTTGAGCCTCACGAATCTGATCTTCCAAAGTAGGAGAGACTTGGAGGTTGGCGAGGAAACCTTGAGGAACAACTTGAAGGTTGAGTTTGCGGAAAGCTTCACAAAGCTCGGGTTGGTAAGGCTTGAGAATCAAACTGTTGCAGTAAGCCTTCCTCCTCAATGCGTCAGCAATTACATTAGCCTTCCTGGAGTATATTCGATACTCGGATTATACTCTTGAATCATTTCGCCCCAATGAGTCCGCCTGAGGTTGAGATTTGGCTAAGTGAAGATGTACTTGAGACTCTTATGATCAGTGAAGATGTCCACTTTTCTTCCCAATAAGAGATGTCTCCAAGTTAAAAGAACATGAACAACGGCCGCCAACTCAAGGTCATGAGTGGGGTAGTTCTTTTCATTGGGCTTCAACTGGCGAGAGGTATAGGACACAACTTTCTTCTCTTGCATCAACACTGCACCAAGACCTTGAAGGGAAGCATCACAGAAGACCTCGAACGGTTTGGATTCATCAGGAGGAGTCAGAACTGGAGCAGTGACTAACTTCTCTTTCAGGGTGTTGAAAGCGATGTCACATTTAGGCGACCAAACGTACTTCACATGCTTCTGGAGAAGGTTGGAAAGAGGCTTCGCGATCTTAGAGAAGTTCTCAATGAACCTTCGACAATAGCTTGCGAGAGCAAGGAAGCTGCGGAGTTGCTTCACGTTCTGAGGTGGCTCCCAATTCACAATTGCAGACACCTTCTCAGGATTAACAGCTATGCCATTGGCGGAGATGATATGCCCAAGGTAGAGAACCTCATCGAGCCAAAACTCGCACTTTGAGAACTTTGCATAGAACTGATGTTCTTTGAGTTTATCCAACACCAAACACAAGTGCTTGGCATGATCCTCCTTGTTCTTGGAAAAGACCAAAATGTCATCGAGGTAGACCAAGACAAAGTCCTTTGTGTAGGCGTTGAAGATGAAATTCATCATGCGAGAGAATGTTGGAGGAGCATTGACGAGGCCGAAAGACATGACAGTGTATTCATATGAACCATAGCTTGTTCTGAATGCCGTCCTGGGGATATCTTGTTCACGAATGCGAATCTGATGATAGCCCATACGGAGATCAAGCTTGGAGAATACTTGAGCACCTTTGTGTTGTTCAAAAAGCTCATTGATGTTGGGAAGTGGGTACTTGTTCTTCATGGTCTTCTTGTTCAATGGACGGTAGTCGACACAAAGTCGGTCCGTTCCATCCTTCTTCTTGACGAAAAGAACGCCACAACCCCATGGAGAAGAACTTGGTCGGATGAGACCCATACGCTCTTAATTATTGAGTTGCTTCTTCAGCTCCTTCAACTCTTTAGGTCCGAGCTTCTAAGGACGTTTGCAAACAGGTTCCGTGCAAGGCTCAAGATCGATGACGAATTCAGCTGGCCGGTGCGGAGGCATTCCTGGAAGCTCTTGTGGAAAGACATCTTGATATTCGCAAACGACTGGAATCTGGGAGATGGCATCCAGCTCACCCTTCTCATTGAGAGAAAACAGTCGAATGGTATCATCCCGAGCGGCAAATACGATTACATCCTCAAACGAATGTGTCAATTGAATCTTCCTGGCAGCACAATCAAGGTGAGCCTTGTTCTTAGAAAGCCAATCCATTCTGAGAATAAGATCAATATCCGAGTTACCAAGGACCACTGGAGAGGATAGAAACTTATAGTCGCCCAACGTGATAGTAACATCCGGGACGCAAACGTTAGATGTCATTTGCTTGCCCGGGGACACAATCTTCAACGGGAAAGGAATCTTTTCGGTCACAAATTCATGCTTGGCAACAAATGGTCTTGAAATAAAAGAAAGCGATGCACCAATGTCAAAAAGAACTTTTGCAGGAACATCGTTAACAGGAAGGTTACCCATGATGACATCTAACGAGTCCTCTGCCTGAGCTGCTTCATCATGGTGACCTTGGCGTGCTTGGGATTATGCTTGACCACTGCGGTACTAGCAGATCTCACGGGAGGAGGAGGAGGAGGAAGATGCCTCTGATTGAAGCATTTGTTGGCATAGTGACCCTTCTGCTGACACTTGTTGCACGTGACCTCCGAGAGTGGACGGTGACACGGAGCACTTGATCATGGAGCATGAGACGAAGTCTTGTTCTGAAAGCCTGGGTTGGGTGGGTGGGAAGATCCATTGCCACCTTTGCTCTTCCGTTGATAAGGTTGACGGAACGGAGGAGGAGGCAGCCAATACTTTTGCTGCTTAGAATCCACTTGAGTTGAGGAAGAAGGAGTTGCATGTCTGACTCGCTTCTTGGAAGCATCGCACTTGAGTTGAGAAGTCTCTTGTTTTAGTGCCATGTTGTAAAACTCATTTTACTTCTGAGGCTCTAAAAGCACGAGAGCAAGTTGGAGATCTTCTCTGAGGACACCTCTGAACTGATAAATCATGCTCTTCTCGTCAGGGATGTCTTGCTTGGCGAAACGAGCGAGCTTCTGGAACATGATGTTATACTGGTAAACAGACAAGCTGCCTTGCTTCAGGTTGCGGAATTCCTCACGCTTGCTCTCAACAACAATCTGAGGAATGTGGTGAGCTTTGAAGTCTTGACGGAATTCATCCCAGGTAATCACACGGCCTCCTCTGGAATCTTTTTATTGCTGAAACCATTCTGCAGCTTGGTCTTTGAGTTGGAACGAGGCAAACTTGACAAAGTCCTTAGGCCTGACATTGCTGCACTCGAAATGCTTGCAGATATCCACGAGCCAATCATCAGCGTCTATTGCCTCGACACAGTTGCTGAAGGTCTTTGGCTGGTTAGCGAGGAACTGGTTGAGTGTAGCAAACTGATTCTGATTGTTGCTGATGCGGAGCATCCTATGGACATCACCACGTCAAGAGTTCATTCGGCAAGTGACACGTGCGACATCTACTTCACATACATAAAGGTGAATCTCTCCTTTACATGTGCTCACTTGACCCCTTCGAGGATGGTATACTACTTGACCCTCCATCGTGCATGCATAGGTATTGTCGGAGCTTCACGAATGTCGAGGCGGGGTGCAAGCGCCAAGGAACAACTACACCATCCACGAGGGAAGCGTGGAAGAGAAGGAAGAAGAAGCCAGGACAAGTTTCTGGAAAGCCCAGAACTTCCGGCCGCTGCCTGGAACTTCCGGCCACCGGAACCTCCGGCCATCCCGGAGCTTCCGGCCCTACTGCACTGAAGCCGTCCGAGAGTGTGCGAACTCTCTGGATAGCCCGGACCCTGCCCGGACCTTCGCCCGGAACCTCCGGCGCCCGGACCTTCCGCCGTCCCCGGAACTTCCGGCCCTGCCTGCGCGCAGACACTCGGGCCGAAGCCCATGTACCGTTTCGCCCCTCACTTACCCCTTCGTGGACCTAGACTATATATACTCCTCCACCTCCTCCTAGTTAGGGTTAGCGTTGGTTTAGCTCATACTTAGAGATAGAGCTTCGCTCATCCACATCGGATCTACTCCTCGTGAGAGACCGCGACCTCTTCGGAGAAGATCCCTTTGGATTCAAGCCCCCTTTCTAAGGGAAGATCCCCCCGTGGATTCAAGACCTCCTCATGGAGAAGAACCGGCTACCCTTGTATCGTCCTTAGTTGTTCGTGGATTCGTGTATCGTTCTATGTATCCGAGGATCTAGCACATGTGTGACTTGTTCTTGTTAGTTTGAGTGTTCCTCTTGTGTTTCCCCTTGTGTTTTCCCTCGTTTCCCTCCTCGCGTTCTTCGCGTTCTTCGTGGGATCCGCTCCTTTCGTGAAAGATCGGGCGATTAGGGTTCTACCCTACATCAGTTGCCATGGCCATGATTCCCTTGGTTGCGCTCTTGCAAAATGTGCATGATCAGCTGCGTGTTTGCATTGGTAGCTGCCATCACAGCTTGCCATGCCTCCGGAGGTGGAGGTGGTGGTGGCAGATCAGGATTCGGAGTCGTACGCGTTGGAGGAGCCATCCTGAAGAGGGTGACATCCGTTAGCATCTTGACAGACATATATTCAAGCTGAATCAAATGGATCGAAATTGCAACATATAGTCTTAACATCCGAACAAAATGAACGAATGAAATTCCAATTGAAATGGTCACATTTCCATAAATTGAGAAGCCACTTAGATAGAGGTAGAAGAATAAAACAACAAGGTACGAACAAGAACAAATACTTGGTAAGGATTACCCAGTCACAAACCAAATATCCGCGGAAGAAATACTAGAGCTACATGAATTCCCACCTATGAAACTCCCGAACCTTTCCGGTTATGCAATCAGGTGTTGGGGATAGAGGGGAAGCATAATATCTCACCCAAAGCTAGCAAATCCTACATCTAGTTGTATCCATCCTTCAACACATAACCAAGAAACCTTCAGAATCATTTACCTCAACCTTCGAAAAGCATCCGTTATACGAGTTATGGCGATACTCCCGAAATCCCGCCCCAGTACTGGGTGGCGTCGAGGTTATCTCACCAACAACTGCATAAAAGAGATTTTCGATGTCGGCGAAACTCAGGTATTCCAGAATTGCAATGATAAAATTGTGACGACAACACCTCAGAGCTCAACTCCCTGGGACACTGCCACAACCCCTAAATGACAGGAGGCACCAAGAACAATGTTCTCGTCACAAAACCATCGGAACGATTCCAAGATACCCGCGTGATCCTAAATTTTTTTAGTCAAATTTGAGAAGAGAAGAGTCAAAACTCTATGTCAGGATGCCTCACCAGAGCGACGAAGGGACTGAGGAGTAAAAAGAATTCCTACTCTCCGATATATATAATTCTTAAATGACTCAAAACATTTTTCTAGACTCAACAACGCCAGCGATTTGATCAAGCAGAGGGCTCCTAAGGTCGGGGAAGGCTCTCATACCAACTTCTAATGCCCTCGATGCGGCTACATCTCCCACGTGTCGAAGCATGACTTAGAGGCATAACCGCATTGAAAGCAATGTCGCAAGTGAGGTAATCTTCACAACAACCCATGAAATAAATAAGGGGAAAAGATACATAGTTGGCTTACACTCGCCACGTCACACAAATAGCATAAATAACATTACATTCATCCAGTTACACTCAAGGTCTGACCACGGAACCAAAATAAAGATAAACCCCAAATGCAACATAGTCCCCGATCGCCCCAACTTGGCACCACTACTGATCATCTGGGAAAGACACGTAGTATCGTCCTGAGTCCTCATCGAACTCCCACTTGAGCTTAGTTGAATCTCCTGGAATGGTATCATCAGTCCCTGCATCTGGTTTTGGAAGGAATCTGTGAGTCACAGGGACTCATCAATCTCTCACCCTCGCGATCAAGTCTAATTAAGCTTATAGGAAGGGTAAAAGGTATGATGTGGAGTTGCAGCAAGCGACTAGCATATTTGGTGGCTAACATACGCAAATGAGAGCGAGAAGAGAAGGCAAAGGCACGATCGATGAACTATGATCAAGAAGTGATCCTAGAGCAACCTACATCAAACATAACTCCAACACCGTGTTCATTTCCCCGACCCCGCCGAGAAGAGACCATCACGGTTACATACACGATTGATGCATTTTAATTAAGTTAAGTTTCAGGTTTTCTACAACCAGACATTAACAAATTCCCATCTGCCCATAACCGTGGGCACGGCTTTCAAAAGATCAAATCCCTGCAGGGGTGTCCCAACTTAGCCCATCACAAGCTCTCACGGTCAACGAAGGATATTCCTTCTCCCAAGACAATCTGATTAGACTCGGCATCCCGATTACAATACATCTCGACAATGGTAAAACAAGTCCACCAAGACCACCCGCTGTGCCGACAAATCCTGATAGGAGCTGCACATATCAAGTTCTCAGGGCACACCGGATGAACACTATGTACAACTAAAACCAACCCTCAAGTTTCCACGAGGTGGCGCTGCAAGTGGCTCTGTTTTGGACCAACACTCAGAGGAGCACTGGCTCGGGGGGTTTAATAAAGATGACCCTTGGGCTCCGGAAACCCAAGGGAAAAAGAGGCTAGGTGGCGAATGGTAAAACCAAGGTTGGGCCTTGCTGGAGGAGTTTTATTCAAGGCGAACTGTCGAGGGGTTCCCATTATAACCCAACCATGTAAGGAACGCAAAATCAAGGAACATAACACCGGTATGATGGAAACTAGGGCGGCAAGAGTGGAACAAAACACCGGGCATAAGGCCGAGCCTTCCAACCTTTAGCAAGTATATAGGTGCATTAAATAGACAAGATATAATAATGATATCCCAACAATAAACATGTTCCAATAAGGAACAAACTCCAATCTTCACCTACAACTAGCAACGCTATGAGAGGGGCTGAGCAAAGCGGTAACATAGCCAAACAATGGTTTGCTAGGACAAGGTGGGTTAGAGGTTTCACATGGCAATATGGGAGGCATGATAAGCAAGTGGTAGGTATCGTAGCATAGGCATAGCAAAAGAGCGAGCATCTATTAAGCAAGATAGAAGTGATTTTGAGGGTATGGTCATCTTGCCTGCAAAGTTCTCCGAGTTGACTTGATCCTCGTAAACGTACTCAACGGGCTCCTCGATCACGTACTCGTCTCCCGGCTCTACCCAAAACAAGAACAACAAGAAAATGGGAGAACAATCAACCACGTGCAATGCACAAACAAATGATGCAAACATGGTATGATATGCGGGACGCGATATGCGATGCATATGCATGATTTGGAAAGGAATGATTGAACCTAGCCTCAACTGGGAAACCCAAGAGTGCCAATAGAAAGGTGAGTTGATTTCAGTGGAAATCGATATAAAGATCGCCGGAATCGGATGCACGGATTGGAAATGGCAAGCAAAACAAATATGACACCGGTCTGCGATTAACAGCATGAGACCATCTAAATGCACCAAGAACAACCTGCTACAACACTCCAACATAGAAACAAAATACATGGCAGGGATCCACTCAAGATGCTTGACAAAAGATGAACACTGAGCTACAGCTAATTCACTCAATATCAGGCTCAAACAAGCATGGCAAAAATGCAAAAGATATGAGGTTTCAGACTTGGTGAAATAAACATCAAGTCAGGAATTTAACATCAGGAAGCAATGTTTAGAGCATGAAAACTAGATGCTACAGAAACATATCATGGCAAAGAAAAACATGGCATGAAGCTACTCAAAGCATACAACAAAAGTCCCTTACTGACCATAAGCCAAAGGGGATCAGAAAATACAATTGCAACCACGTGAACATAGCAATTAACGTTAACAAATTCAGATTAGTGAAAAACTGGAATATGGCAAAACAGATATCAAGTAGGCATGTTTACGAGCTCGATGCACTCACCACAACGTATTGCATGACAAACTAAGCATACACCCAGCAAGTAGACATGGCATAGAAGTTAGACATGGCAAGAACAACATCATAGCATGGATGGATCAACAACAACAAGTTCGGCAAAATTGCTAAACATGTTAACAATCTGCCAGGAACATTTTATAGCAAAAATAGAGCTCGATTGACTCAAGCTAGGTTGCTCCATAAATGCAAACAAAGACATGGATGGATAAATCACCAAAATATCTACAAAACATCCTTACTGATCATGCTCAAAAGAGGCACGGAGCACTAGGTATAAACATGAACACATGGCATAAAAATTACAGCAGGGCAATGACTTAGAATAATTCTAAGTCCCTGAAATCAGCAACATTAAGGAAGCTACTTTGCATGCTTGTGCTAGTCACCACAGAGATCGCAAAAATACATCACATACACCCCTGTAAAGATGGCACGGCATACTTCAAAACACATGTAGAGCTCAGGAACATAGCATACACACATTAATCATGGCAAAAATGACAAAAGTGCATTTGCTGATAATAACCTGAAACTAACATCACATAGCCCTCTTCCAGCAGCATTTCGGGCATCAAGATGAGCTCAAATGAAAATGGTGCATTGAGATGAAATTGTGTACTCGTCGAGACAAACATTTTGATATGCTACACGCACGAATCGGAGCAACAGTGATGATGTTATGATGCTGAGAACATGTGCAAAAATTATTGAGAGAGAGGGAAAAAGTCAACCCTAGGAATTAGGGTTTTCCAGATCTGAGATCCGATCGAGCACTATAGCTGCACGGGAAACTAGGATGGTCGGCGCCGTAGTCGAGGTCGTCGGACTTGGCGCTCGCCAGAGATGGGCGCGGCGGCCGGATCCTGGCGGTGAAGTCGCCGAAGCGGCACGAGAGGAGGACGGCGGAGGTGGCCGCGACTCGGGACGGTGCGGCGATGGAGAGGAGCCGCCGCGGTGGAGCTCGCCGGCGGCCAGGTCGAGCGGCGAAGGCGCGGTGGCGGCGGGGTTCCAGGCGGCGGGGCAAGGCGCGGGAGGCGCGACCCAGTGGCGCGCGGAGGAGGGCCGCGGTTGGGCTTCACCGGCCGGCGCGGGTTCACGATGAAGTGGGGCTGCGGGCGCCACATGGCAGCGTGCCACTGGTGCGGAGCGGTGGCGCGGTGTCTCCGGCGTGCCCGGACATGTCCGGCGCGCTGAGGGATGAATGATCTAGGGTTTGGGAGGAGGAGATCCGGGATTTTCGTGGAGGGACCTATATATAGTGGTAGAGGGAGATAGGGGGCTCCAAATTGAGCATGGTTTGCGGCCACGCGATTGTGATCAAACGGCCTAGGTGATGGAAGGGGTTTAGGTGGGTTTTGGGCCACTTTAAAAGGGTGTTGGGCTGCAACACACACGAGGCCTTTTCGGTCCCTCGGTTAACCGTTGGAGTATCAAACGAAATCCAAATGGCACGAAACTTGACAGGCGGTCTACCGGTAGTAAACCAAGGCCGCATGACAAGTCTCGGTCCAATACTAAAACGTTTAACACCCGGACAAGAAAATAGGTAGAAAGGGACACCGAAGGACATAGGAGCGCCGGAATGCAAAACGGACAACGGGGAAAATGCCCGGATGCATGAGACGAACACGTATGCAAATGCGATGCACATGAAGACATGATATGAGATGCATGACAAAGACACAAACACACGGAGAGAAAACCCAACAACGAGGAAATAAAAATAACTTAGTGCCGGAAATGCCAAGAGTTGGAATACAATTATGGCAGGTTACATACGGGGTGTTACAGGCGCCGTCGGCACTTTTGTTGTATCTTGGGAGGTTTATCCTCTACTGGATTTTTATCATTATCGCTTTCACCCTCCTTGGGTGTATCCACCATGTAAACATCATACGAAGAGGTGGCCATCCAGCGTCCAGTAAACGGCGAGTTTTCGGTTTGCTCCTCTCCAGCATCGTCATCCATATCGTCGATGTCTTCGGAGCCGTAATCGAGGATGTCAGTTAAGTCCTCCTCTATGGCGATGAAGTGGGTGGTGGGTGGGACGTAAAATTCCCCACTCTCGGCCCCTAGTCCGGGCTGGGCATAGTTCGGACGTTGCTCCTCTTTAATCACGAGGGATTGCATCAAGTCCAAAGCCTCTCTTAAAGGCGAGGTTTGTTGAGGAAGAAAATAATTCGTGGAGTATGGCGGGAAGGGAATTTGTAGCGACCAGACCTCAGATAGTCTGATCTCTGTGCTCAGGTGTCATCCCCGGATGAGTAATGCTGACACCACACAGTACTCGCAGAATTTATAGCAGAGTAGCAATCGCACACTTATTACATCGAGTGTCTTAATAGAGAACTTATTACAATAAATATGGCTTAAGGCCTTCTAATAACTATAACAGCGGAAGGCTTGGAAGATAAGTGAGTCCATCAACTCCAACGGCATCACTAAGTATAGAACCACGACCTAAAACTCCTTAATCGTCGTCTGAAAAATCTGTAACATTAATGTTGCAGCCCGAAACAGGTCAGCACATGGAATATGCTGGCAAAGTAACACATAGAGAGTAATGGAATGAAACAGCTATACTATATGCATATTTGGCTGGTGGAAAGCTCTATGGTGACAGTTTTGCGTAAAGCCAATTTTTCCCTACTACAAAGGAATAAATTTTATTTAACTATCATGGTGGTTGTTCAACATTGAGAATGGTTGACAGCATCCTCAATCCCAATTAAGCATCATCATTAAAAAAAACCCAACAAAATTAATTTAGAGTAACAGGTTGAGATTCACATGATAATCCAAGTACTAGATACTCAAGCTATCCATAACCAGGGACACGGCTAATCATGATTAGTTTATACACTCTGCAGAGGTTTGCCCACTTTTCCCCACAAGACTCGATCGCCTCCGTTTGGTTTCTCGTACTACATGGTGTTTGAGAAGACGGATGACCGAGACACAGTCTTTTAGAAGCGCTAGCACCTTACGATGGATAGACCGTTACACCTACTTTCCCCTACATCTGCTAGTCTACCCTGTAAGAGTTCGCATGACTTAATCAACTATGATAGAGCCCATAATAGCTTGTGGCTGCACACAGAAGTTTCTAGTATGAAAAATCTCATGATCCCTTTGGGCCTGGGTGGCGGTCCATAAAGAAAAACAGGCAATCCTAGAATACCCAGGTACCTCAATCCACCCAGATGTGTGTTTAAGTTGCCACCTTAGATAAACCATTAATTAACAAACTCACATCTGTCATGGATATCACTCACCCAATTCCACGTCTACTAGCATAGCATGGCAATAGTAAGCAAACGTAGAAGTAACTCCCAAAGGTTTGATAATATAACAGGTAATAGGTACTACCTCAAGTACTTACCATCCCACAATTTAATTAGATCCTAATCATGCAATGTTTGAGGATTGATCTAATGCAATAAAACTGGTTAGTAGGAGGTATGGTCAAAGTGTTACTTGTTTTGCTGATGATCCGCAAAACCTAGGGATTCGAAGTAACAGGCGGCGCACTCCGGGTATTCTATCGCAGACAAACAAACAAGCATACAATAAGTATTCATCTAATGCACAGGTAAAACTCAAATAAGAGATCTAACTAGAAGGTTCAACTTAAGAACTCCGGTTCGCAAAAAGAATCAAATCAAATGAAGCAACGAAAGTCAAACGGCAAAAGAAACAGGCTTCGTTTTACTATTTTGGATCTAGGGCAATTTTTACAGTGGAAAAAACTTGTTTAAGTTGGTTAAACGGATAGAGGGTTTCGAGATGAAACTCCAGGCGCTTGAATCGCCTGATTCCGATAAACGAGCGAAAAGTTATACTAAAACGAAAATCGGATCAGGAATCACGATCAGAAAAATTGCTAGAACGAACGAACGGACGAACGCTCGCTAAATAAATAAATCGGAAAAACCGATCTATTGAAAAAAACCGAAACTAAAAAAAATAAAAACCGCGACTTTTTTTCTCTCCTTTTTTAAAAAAACGGGCGGCGAAAACGAGGTTGACCTCGGGCGGCGGGTCGGGCGGCGGCGGCTGATTAGGGTTTCGGGCGCGATGGGCTAGTGGCTCGGGTCGGGCGGCTTATAAAGTCCCCCCGGGCGGAGTCCCGCTCGGGTATGGTCCAAAGTCGGTTCGCGTTTTTCTAAAATTATTCCGCGCAGAAAAACAAATAAAAGAAATACTTAACGGACTCCAAAAATCCCGAAATAAATTTTCCCGGGCTTCTAAAATCAAGCCGCACAAGGTGAACATTTATTTGGGGCCTAAATGCAACTTTGAAAAACACACATTTTTCCTAAATTCAAATAAAATACCGAAAAACTCCGAAATAAAATCTTATTTGATTTTATTTTTAAATCCTCAATATTTCTTTATTTTGGGAAGTCATTTTATTCCCTCTCTCATATTTTTGTAATAGAAATAATTGATGATAAAATCATTAAAATCAAATGATCCTATTCGCAAAATTTGAGAAAACTTAAATATGAAAAATAACGAAATCCCCAACTCTCTCCGTGGGTCCTTGAGTTGCGTGGAATTTCTAGGATCAAAACCAAAAGCAAATAAATTATGATATGCAATGATGGTCTAATGTATAACATTCCAAATTGAAAATTTGGGATGTTACAAACCTACCCCCCTTAAGATGAATCTTGCCCTCGAGATTCGGGTTGCCTAGAAAATAGGTGAGGGTGGTCCTTGAGCAAATCTTCCTCTCGCTCCCAGGTGGCTTCATCCTCCGTGTGGTGGCTCCATTGAACCTTGCAAAACTTGATAACCTTGCTGTGGGTGACTCGACTGACATACTCTAGAATCTTAACTGGTTTCTCCTCATAGGTCAAATCGTTATCCAACTGAATTGCTTCCAATGGCACGGTGTCTCTCAAAGGTATGTCATCCATCTCTGCGTGGCACTTCTTCAACTGAGAAACATGGAACACATCATGAACTCCTGACAATCCTTCAGGAAATTCCAACTTGTAGGCCACTTCTCCCATACGTTCCAATACTCGGTATGGTCCTACAAATCGTGGCGCTAACTTTCCTTTAACACCAAAGTGCTTTGTTCCCCAAAGTGGAGATACTTGAAGATAAGCTCTATCTCCAACTTCGTAAACTATCTCTTTGCGTTTAGAATCAGCATAACTCTTCTGTCTGGACTGGGCTATCTTGAGCCTATAGCGAATCAATTTCACCTTCTATTCAGACTCCTTAATCAAGTCAGGTCCAAACAACTGGCGGTCTCCAACTTCATCCCACGACAACGGTGTCCTGCACCTCCTTCCATACAAGGCTTTGAAAGGGGCCATCTTTAAACTGGATTGATAGCTGTTGTTGTACGAGAACTCTACATACGGCAAATTCTCGTCGCAACAAGATCCATAATCTAGCGCACAAGCTCTTAGCATGTCCTCCAAAATCTGATTGACTCTCTTGGTTTGTCCATCTGTCTGTGGATGAAAAGCTGTGCTGAACTCTAGCCTGGTACCCAAAGTTTCGTGCAACTGATTCCAGAACTTTGAGGTAAACTAGTTTCCTCTATCTGATACTATACTCCTCGGAACTCCATGTAAGCATACAATCCTGGTCATGTATATCTTTACCAACTTAGCACTGGTGTAAGTGGTCTTTACCGGGATGAAATGAGCTACTTTCGTCAACCGATCAACTACAACCCAAATCGAGTCATAGCCTGAATGACTCCTAGGTAATCTCGTGATAAAATCCATGCCTAACTTATCGCACTTCCATTTGGGTATCGGCAATGGTTGTAGCAATCCAGCTGGCTTCTGATGCTCTTCTTTTACTCTTTGACATACATCACAAACTGCTACATACTCCGCAATATCTTTCTTCATTCCAGTCCACCAGAAAATATCCTTCAAATCCAAATACATCTTGGTGTTTCCTGGGTGAATCGAATATGGTGAATCGTGGGACTCTTGTAAAATTAACTTCCTGATCTCCGAGTCATTAGGCACATAAACACGGTCTTCAAACCATAAGGTATCGTGCTCATCCTCACGAAATCCCTTAGCTTTTCCTTTGCTCAGTTTCTCCTTAATAGAGGCAATCTCCTAGTCAGTCTTCTAAGCTTCTCTGATTCTATCCATCAAAGTTGACTGAATCTCCAATGCTGCTACATAGCCTCTCGGAACTATTTCCAAACATTGTTCACGAAGATTTTCGGCTAACTCCCTTGGTATTTCTCCCGTCATTAGTGTATTGACATGGCTTCTGCGACTTAGTGCGTCAGCTACTACATTAGCCTTTCCGGGATGGTAATGCAATCACATATCATAATCCTTGATGAGCTCCAACCATCTCCTTTGTCTGAGGTTCAACTCCTTCTGCGTGAAAATGTACTTCAAACTCTTGTTATCCGTGTACACCTCACAATGATTTCCAATTCGGAAATGTCTCCATGTCTTCAGGGCATGCACTACGGCTGCTAACTCCAAATCATGCGTAGCATAATTCAACACGTGAGGCTTAAGCTGTTTTGAGGCATATGAAACAACTCTCCCTTCTTGCATAAGCACAGCTCCAAGTCCTCGACGTGAAGCATCGCAGTACACCTCATAATCCTTGGTCTGGTCTGGCAAAATCAACACTGGTGAAGTAACCAAGCGTTTCTTCAATTCCTGGAAACTAGCCTGACACTCCTCAGTCCATATGAACTTGGTATCCTTCTTTAATAACTCAGTCATAGGCTTCGCAATCTTTGAGAAATTCTCAACAAATCTCCGGTAGTATCCTGCGAGTCCAAGGAAACTCCGGATCTCTCCAACTGTTGTTGGTGCCTCCCACTTGGTCACGGTATCAACTTTAGTGGGATCTACTGCTATACCTTCTCCGAATATAACGTGTCCGAGGAATCCTACTTCCTTCAACCAAAACTCACATTTGCTGAACTTGGCATACAACTGATGTTCTCTGAGCTTCTCAAGTACCAATCACAAATGTTCCTTATGCTCCTCTTCATTCTTCGAGTAAACCAGGATATCATCAATGAACACAACGATGAACTTATCCAAGAACTCCATAAACACTTTTTTCATCATGTTCATAAAATAGGCAGGTGTGTTAGTCAAACCAAATGACATAACGGTATACTCGTACAGCCCATACCTGGTGGTAAAAGCTGTCTTAGGTATATCCTGTTCTCGAATCTTCAGCTGGTGGTATCCTAATCGCAGATCGATCTTGGAAAATACCTTAGCTCCTTGCAATCGATCAAACAGATCATTGATCATTGGTAGTGGGTACTTGTTCTTGATGGTTACTTCATTCAATCCTCGATAATCAACAACCATCCTTAATGATCCATCCTTTTTCTCCACTAGAAGTATTGGTGATCCCCAAGGCGACGAACTTGGGCGAATGTAACCTTTATCTAGTAACTCCTTAATCTGCTTCTTAATCTCCACCAAATCCTTTGCAGGCATCCTGTATGGTCTCTTTGATATTGGCCCTGTGCCTAGAAATAGCTCAATCAAAAACTCAATATCTCTATCCGGTGGCATGGCTGGCAACTCTTCTGCAAATACTTCAGGGAAATCCCTTACCACTGGTACCTCCTCCTACACAACTCCTATTAAACAATTTACTTGAGTCCCTTTTGGCACATGTCGGGATACATACTTGATCCTTCTCCCTTCTGGGGTAGTAAGCAAAATTGTCTTACTGGCGCAATCAATGTTTCCTCCGTACATCGACAGCCAATCCATACCCAGAATTACATCCAATCCTGGTGATTCCAAAATGATTAAATCCGAGAGAAACACATGCCTACCTATACTCAATGGCACTTGAAAACATCCTTTACTAGCCATATACTCCGCTCTTGGTGAGCTTACTAGCATAGGTGTTCTAAGAACCTTAGTGGGCAGGTTATACTTATCCACAAATCCCCATTAATATGTATGAATGCGATGCACCAGTATCAAAAAGAACGAGTGCAGTAAATGACTTAACCAAAAACTTACCAATTACGGCATCCGGCTGCTCTTCAACCTCCTCCACGTTAATGTGGTTCACCTGTCCCCTGTTGAAAGGGTTCGGCTTCTTCCCAGAGCTTCCATTGCCATTTTGGCCTTCAGGACATTCATTGGCATAATGTCCGGTCTTCTGGCACTTAAAGCAAGTAACTTGGCTCAGGTCCTTCTTGGCTGGGGTTGATGGGTTGGTACGGTTCTGGCCGTTGCTTCCTCCATTACCATTCTTGGTGCCGTTGTGATTGTGCGAGCTACCTCCTCCATGGGTATGCTGAAAATGTCCTCCCGATCTAGGGGTAAAATGTGGCTTCTGCTGAGCTCGAGAATTGTACTTCCTTATCCATACTTCCTCCTGTGGTTCTCAATTTGCTGCTGCTTGCCTTCAATCATAAGAGCACGGTCTACCAACTCCTGGTAGTTATTGAAGGTTGCTACCATCGACTGCATGCTCGACTCATCATTCAGTCCTTCCAGAAACTTCTCCTACTTAGCTGCATCCGTAGCAACGTCATCTGGGGCATAACGTGCTAATTTACTAAAGTCCTCCACATACTGGCCAACTGTTTGTCCTCCTTGGCGCAAGTTGCGAAACTCATGCTTCTTCATGGCCATAGCTCCTGCTGAAACATGGGCAGTTCGAAAAGCCTGCTGAAACTGGTCCCAAGTGACAGTGTCGACAGGGAAAGTGGCTGTGAAATTCTCCCACCATGATGCTGCGGGTCCTTCAAGCTGATGTGCGGAGAACTTCACCTTCTCCGCATCTGTGCATCCTGCTGTGGTGAACTCTCTAGCTGTCTTGCCGAGCCAATCATCTGCTACTATCGGCTCGGTGCTACTGGAAAACACCGGCGGATTCAGCCTAAGAAAATGGGCTAAGTGATCAACAGGTGGTGGTGGTGGTGGTGGGTTGTTGTTGTTGTTCCCCTGATTCTGATTCTGGACAAGCAACTGCATCAATGTGTTCTACTGCTGGATCAACTGGGTGAGCTCCGGTGGAAAGGTAAATCCGGGGTCACGTCTCGGAGGCATCTGAGGGTTCAGAAAAGATGAGATTTAAGAATAAAGGGGGTCTAAAGAGAAAACACTACCCGTATGCACATGAGGCAAAAGCAAACAATTCACTTCATTCATTCAAACAAGGGCATACAATCGATCTAACTATCGCAAAAGTGCTCGGACTACTGTATTTACATGGTGGACTACTACTACTGATGAGGTGGTCTACTAGAAATATTCTTTGGTTGCAGACTCCATGATATCTGCTCCGGCTTCATCAACATAGTCATCATCGCTGTCATCTGGGTCCGAGTCGGTGTCGTCGATGATGATGTAGTCTTACGGGCGAATATCCTTGGGTTCTTCGTCTTCATCTACTGGTGTAGGGCCTCCCATAAATATCCCGATCTTCTTGATCATATTGTCATTCTTCTCCACCAATACTTCAATTTCTTCTTCATAATCTTCACGTGTAGCCTTCAGTTCTTCCTCCAGCTCCTTGATTCTTGTCATTGCCTTCTTCAGATCTATCATGTCGGCGCACATCTGGTTCTCCTGTCGTCGAATGTGCTGGTTTAATTCCTGGATAAAAGCTGCAATTGATCTATCCTTTCTGGTGCTGATCATCTCCCGGTGTTCATCTCGGCGCCCACAAATCTGGTAGATAGTATCCTTGAGATCATTGCGGTAGACTTCTCCAATGCGTCACATGGCGATGTGAGCTGCCATGCTCTTTCCTAGACTCCAAGTTGGTGCATCAAGAGAAAACTCTATGGGGTCAGTGACTGGCATGAACGTCCTTCCTGGAACTTGAACTTGAATCATCCAGTGCTCTTCTTCAGGTAAAGTGGCGTTGTAGGTTCCGGTGAAGCTTGGTACTCCTATGTTCAGGTATCTAGTGACTTCCTTCAAGTGACGTCCAAAGGGTGTATCGTCATCCGGTTGCGTGAACTTGTTCCTTGCATCCGCCATCCTAAAGAGTAGAAAAGATGAGAGGTCAGAAGAGAAGAGAGTGAATAGTGATCTAGGTCTTTAGCTTAGTGGTCGTGTCCTACAGTTAGCGTGTGCTCTGATACCATCTCTTTAGGGACCAGACCTCAAACAGTCTGATCTCTGTGCTCAGGTGTCATCCCTGGATCAGTAATGCTGACACCACACAGTACTTGAAGGATTTATAACAGAGTAGCAATCACACACTTATTACATCGAGTGTCTCAATAGAGAACTTATTACAATAAATATGGCTTAAGGCCATCTAATAACTATAACAGCGGAAGGCTTGGAAGATAAGTGAGTCCATCAACTCCAATGGCATCACTGAGTATAGAACCACGACCTAAAACTCCTTAATCGTCGTCTGAAAAGTCTGCAACATTAACTTTGCAGCCCGAAACGGGTCAGCACATGGAATATGCTGGCAAAGTAACACATAAAGAGTAATGGAATGAAACAGCTATACTATACGCATATTTGCCTGGTGGAAAGCTCTACGGTTACAGTTTTGTGTAAAGCCAATTTTTCCCTACAACAAAGGAATAAATTTTATTTAACTATCATGGTGGTTGTTAAACATTGAGAATGGTTGACAGCATCCTCAATCCCAATTAAGCATCATCATTAAACAAAACCCAACAAAACTAATTTAGAGTAACATGTTGAGATTCACATGATAATCCAAGTACTAGATACTCAAGCTGTCCATAACCGGGGACACGGCTAATCATGATTAGTTTATACACTTTGCAGAGGTTTGCGCACTTTTCCCCATAAGACTCGATCGCCTCCATTTGGTTTCTCGCACTACATGGTGTTTGAGAAGACGGATGACCGAGACACAGTCTTTTAGAAGCGCTAGCACCTTACGATGGATAGACCGTTACACCTACTTTCCCCTACATCTGCTAGTCTACCCTGTAAGAGTTCGCACGACTTAATCAACTATGCTAGAGCCCATAATAGCTTGTGGCTACACACGGAAGTTTCTAGTATGAAAAATCTCATGATCCCTTTGGGCCTGGGTGGCTGTCCATAAAGAAAAACAGGCAATCCTAGAATACCCAGGTACCTCAATCCACCCAGATGTGTGTTTAAGTTGCCACCTTAGATAAACCATTAATTATCAAACCCACATCTGTCATGGATATCACTCACCCAATTCCACGTCTACTAGCATAGCATGGCAATAGTAAGCAAACGTAGAAGTAACTCCCAAAGGTTTGATAATATAACAAGTAATAGGTACTACCTCAACTACTTCCCATCCCACAATTTAATTAGATCCTAATCATGCAATGTTTGAGGATTGATCTAATGCAATAAAACTGGGTAGTAGGAGGTATGGTCAAAGTGTTACTTGTCTTGCTGATGATCCGCGAAACCTAGAGATTCGAAGTAACAGGCGGCGCACTCCGGGTATTCTATCACAGAAAAAAAACAAGCATACAATTAGTTTTCATCTAATGCACGGGTAAAACTCAAATAAGAGATCTAAACAGAAGGTTCAACTTAAGAACTCCAGTTCGCAAAAAGAATCAAATCAAACGAAGCAACGAAAGTCAAACGGTAAAAGAAACAGGCTTCGTTTACTATTCTGGATCTAGGGAAATTTTTATAGTGGCAAAAACTTGTTTAAGTTGGTTAAACGGATAGAGGGTTTCGAGACGAAACTCCAGGCGCTTGAATCGCCTGATTCCGATAAACGAGCGAAAAGTTATACTAAAACGAAAATCGGATCAGGAATCGCGATCAGAAAAATCGCGGATTTAATCCGAGAAAAAGAAAAACGACGAACGTTCGCTAGAATGAACGAACGGAAAAATGCTCGCTAAATAAATAAATCGGAAAAACCGATCTATTAAAAAAAACCGAAACTAAAAAAAACCGCGACTTTTTTTCTCTCCTTTTTTTAAAAAAAACGGGCGGCGAAAACGAGGTTGACCTCGGGCGGCGGGTCCGGCGGCGGCAGCTGATTATGGTTTCGGGCGCGGTGGGCTGGCGGCTCGGGTCGGGCGGCTTATAAAGGCTGCCCCCGGGCAGAGTCCCGCTCGGGTACGGCCCAAAGTCGGTTCGCGTTTTTTTAATTATTCCGCGCAGAAAGACAAATAAAAGAAATACTAAACGGACTCCAAAAATCCCGAAATAAATTTTCCCGGCTTCTAAAATCAAGCCGCACAAGGTGAACATTTATTTGGGGCCTAAATGCAATTTTGAAAAACACACATTTTTCCTAAATTCAAATAAAATACTGAAAAACTCCGAAATAAAATCTTATTTGATTTTATTATTAAATCCTCAATATTTCTTTATTTTGGGAAAGTCATTTTATTCCCTCTCTCATATTTTTGTAATAGAAATAATTGATGATAAAATAATTAAAATCAAATGATCCTATTCGCAAAATTTGAGAAAAATCAAATATGAAAATAACGAAATCCCCAACTCTCTCCGTGGGTCCTTGAGTTGGGTGGAATTTCTAGGATCAAAACCAAAAGCAAATAAATTATGATATGTAATGATGGTCTAATGTATAACATTTTAAATTGAAAATTTGGGATGTTACAGAATTCCTCGGTCGAGCTCACACGACGCTGACTCCGAGAGTTCAGAGCCAGTATCCGGGGAAGAGTCCGTCTTTGCGATGATTGTCGGTGACACTACTTCCTCCGGAATTCCAGTACTGGGCCTAGTGGCCACAGATAGTCCGGTGGGTTTAGAAATCCCGTCTTCGGTCCTAGCGAGGCCCTCCGACTCTAAGGCCAGAGTGGAGGTTGGGGTCATGAATCCTTGGAAGATCAAGTCTCCTCGGATATCAGTGACATAATCCAAGTTTCCAAAACTAATATCGTGACCTGGGGCGTAGCTCTCGATCTGCTTCAGATGGCCAAGCGAGTGGGCCCGTAGTGCGGAGCCGCCGAATACGAAGATCTGGCTGGGGAGAAAAACCTCCTTAGGACAGTATCATTGCAGATGATGGATGGGGCCATCGAACCTTTTGGCGGCGACACAGTGGAACTCTCAGTGAAAGCACGAATGTCGGTGTCAAAACTGGCGGATCTCGGGTAGGGGGTCCCAAACTGTGCGTCTATGGTTGATGGTAACAGGAAACAGGGGACAAGAATTTTTACCCAAGTTTGGGCCCTCTTGATGGAGGTTATACCCTACGTCCTGATTGATTGATATTGATGAGTATGGGTGTTACAAGAGTTGATCTACCACGAGATCGTAATGGCTAAAACCCTAGAAGTCTAGCATGTCAGATTATGACTGCCTCTACGGACTAAACCCTCCAGTTTATATAGACACTGGAGGGGACTAGGGTTGTACAAAGTTGGTTACAGAGAAAGGAATCCTCATATCCGAATGCCAGGCTTGCCATCCACGCCAAGGAGAGTCCCATCCGGACACGGGAGAGAGTCTTCTGTCTTGTATCTTCATAGCCCATTAGTCCGGCCCACATCACACAGGCCGGACTCCCGAGGACCCCTTAATCCTGGACTCCCTTAGCCCCCCTTGACAGTTCACGTTGACTAAAACTCCTCCAGCAAGGCCCAACCTTGGTTTTACATTTGCCAACCTAAGCCTTTTCCCTTGGGTTCTGTAGACCCAAGGGTCATCTTTATTTAACCCCCGGGCCATTGCTCCTCTAAGTGTTGGTCCAACGTGGGCAATGTCTGGCGCCCCCTGGGCAACTAGGGCCTATGCCAACCTGACGTCTTGCCCATCCAGTGTGCCCTGAGAACAAGATATGTGCACCTCCTACCTTGATTTGTCCGCACATTTGGGTGGCTTTGCTGGTGTTGTTTTACCATTGTCGAAATGTCTTGTAACTGGGATTCCAAGACTGATCAGCTCTTTCCGGGAGAAGGAATATCCTTCGTTGATTGTGAGAGCTTGTGATGGGCTAAGTTGGGACACCCCTGCAGGGTATAAACTTTCGAGAGCCGTATTCGCGGTTATGTGGAAAATGGGAATTTGTTAATATCTGGTTGTTGAGAACTTGACACTTGACTTAATTAAAATGAATCAACCACGTGTGTAGCCGTGATGGTCTCTTTTCGGCGGAGTCCGGGAAGTGAACACGGTCTTGGGTTATGTTTGAACATAAGTAGTCTCAGGATCACTTCTTGATCACTTCTAGCTTCAAGACCGTTGCGTAGCTTCTCACCTTACTCATATTTGCGTATGTTAGCCACCACATTTGCTTAGCGCTTGTTGCAGCTCCACCTCATTACCTTATCCTACCCATAAGCTTAAATAGTCTTGATCTCGCGGGTGTGAGATTGCTGAGTCCTCGTGACTCAAGGATAGTTCCAAAACAGTTGCAGGTGTCGATGATACCAATGCAGGTGATGCTACCGAACTCAAGTAGGAGTTTGACGAGGACCTTGGTCGTTACTATGTGTCGTTTCCTGATGATCAGGAGTGGAGCCTAGTTGGGACGATCGGGGATCTAGCATTTCGGGTCATCTTCTTTTATTTGGATTTGACCGTAGTCGGTCTATGAGTGTATTTGGATGATGTACGAATTATTTATGCATTGTGTGATGTGGCGAGTGTAAGCCAACTCTATTTATCCCTGTCTTATTAATTACAAGGGATGTTTGTGAAGATGACCATTCTTGCGACAAAACCACCATGCGATTATGTCTCTAAGTCATGCCTCGACACGTGGGGCTAGAGCCGCATCGTGGGCGTTACAGTCACGACGGGAGCCGCACGCCGGCTGTTTTTCTTCAGGACCTTCGCATGAGAAGACTGGGCATGGTGTCTATGCTCGGGTCTGTCCCTGCAGCGTCGACAAACCCACTGACTAAGCTCTGTCTGTCGGGCTGGTCCTATTCATGTCACCTCCTGGGGTTGTTGGTATTTGGCCTTCTCATGCGATAACCTAAGGAGATTCACTCGGTGCAGGTTGCCAAACCACCTTGCAGGTTTATCACAAGTCAAATCCAGGTGCAACCCACCTTGAGGTAGGGCCTCGTTAGTCCCGCGTTGGCTCACGAGTGCCCGTACACACCTCCTCTAGCCCTGCCGTGCAAGCCACGTGTCAGGGCAGGGTTGTACACGCCCTAGGGGCTCCACTCAGAGGGAGCCCCCTCCCATGCACCAGTTGAAGCACCATGCTCCGTGCTGGTAGTCGACACGGTCGAGGAGCGGCTGTGCCCATGCTAGTGCGGAAGCGCCATGCTCGGTGTTGGTGTAAATAACTGAGGGTGGCCCCAGGGCTGCAATAACCGCAGGGAGCCACCGGGCTCAATGTTCAGCCTCACCGCAATGCTTTCCCTTCGGAAGAGTCGCCCAAGGGGGCTAGGCACGGGGGCTACGCTCAGGTCACGCCTGGCGTACACCACCCTTCCAGGTCCCTCGGACCTGGTCTTCACGCGGCCCTCCCGAGCAGGACCTCACTTAGGAAAGGTATGAAGGTTTGTTCGTACGTCAAGGGGGATTCCTGACCATCGCGACTCAGGAGCCTAACTAGTCACGTAGCCTTCACCCCTTGGTCTCGTACTGGCGACCCGGACGACCCAACGGCGGCTGAGGTACACGCAGGGTCGGGCCCTACCAACGCAGAACTCTAAGCCTACTCTTGCATCTCCTCCCCAAGGGTTGTTCGTACGTCAAGGGGCACTCCTGAGTATTGCGATTCAGAAGCCTAACTGGTCACGTAGCCCCTCACCCCTTGGTCTCGTCCTAGCGATCCGGACGACCCAACGGCGGCTGAGTCACGCGCGGGGCCGGGCCTTGCCGACGCAGAACATTAAAGCAACCGGGGAAGAAATCGCGAAATCCTAGCAAATTATTACAACACATATTGTCTCTTAAAGGTGCCAAGCATATAAGTGTTTACACCTCCACGAGGCATGGTGTATGTTGTAGGAAATAAAATGGAGGGGAGCGCCACCGTCGAGCCCATTCTTTAGCCTTGGGTGCCGCCATCGCCCGCAAGGAGTGCCCCATTGTCAACAACGTTATCGTTGCCCGTGCCGTTAGCCGTCGCCGTAGGGTCGACGGCACCACCAGCCATGGTCGTGGGGTCGATGGTGAGGAACTTCCACAACAGGCCCTCCACCTAGTCCTTCACGGCTTCGGCAGCGGTGGTCCCGTGCTCTAGGTCCACGGCCTCAAGCAAGACTCCAATATCGAAGCTGGGTCGCGAAGATGGAGGTGGCTGAACACGTGCGTCACAATCAAGCAGGAAAGAGCACGGGCCTCTCGTGCCACCATAGGCCGACCCCATCAACAACACCCTCGAGCATCGTGACAAGCTACGGGAGCATCTCGGCAGGGCCTTCCTCCGCAGTCACCAGCGGCTTCTTCAACCCCCTCCCATAGAGACCCCGTAGGGCCTTGCGGGACCTCTGCTCAAGGGAATCGAAGGCGGCAAGCCTCTTGGCAAGAAGTTTTGCCTTGACCTCCAGCTGGCCTTCTCCACCTCCATCCCCTCCTTTAGCATCTCCGGGCGGCCGCGCTCCGCAGCCTGCTCCCAGCCCGCTTGCTCCAGCTCGGCGTCGCGATCAGCAACTGTAGCCTCATGAGCCTTCAGCTCATCCTCCTGCACCTCGAACTGGCAGGCCGAGGTGGCCTGCCCATCATGGAGGGCCTTCATCTTGGCCTCCGCTGCTCGAAAGCGTTCCTCGGCGGCCTTGGCATCCTTCACTGCCACATAGCGAGCTGCCACGGCCAGGCCACCCTAATGGACGTGTCGGCCCGGAGCCATCTGGAGATCAGCTCCAGGCGCCCACGACGACCTGCGCCGGTCAGGCCCCTGAAGATCACCCTGGAGCTGATCCAGCGCGGAGAGGGCGTCATCCAGAACGATGGGTGCGGTGGAAGAATCACAGCCCAGCGTCGTGATGGACGGGGGAGGAGGCGGCGTTAGCGCCAGGACCGGCGAGGCAGCGGTGGCAGAGAGGGTCGGGGGCTCCGAAGCCTTCGAGACCTCAGCAGGCGAGCCGAGGGCGGGTGCCTCTGGAGCCGGCTTGTCCGCCGAGATCGCATCCTCCTCCGGGCCTCCGAGGCTCGGGAGGACGACCCAGCCGCAGGAGTGCACACGACAGCCCCGTCCTTCCATGCCAGAGTTGGCACGGCCGTGGCAGGCTGCTGGCCTCGGCGGTCCTAGCCGACTCCTTATTATTCTTCATCACTCGTGTTGGTCTAGCCGTACAATAGGGAAGCATCAAGACACTACGAAAAGAAAAGGGAACAAAGACCAAGACGACACGCTTACTGGTCCACGATAGCATAATCCCTCGCCATCTTCTGAAGCACCATGCCCGCAGGCTTTATAGACTGGGGCACAGGCGCGCGAGCCCCAAGGGCGGGCAAGGGCGCGACACATGAGTCTGCAGTAGTGCCGGCCGGTGACAAGGCAGAGGCATCGCCTCGGGGGATCAGCGCCTACCTGCTCTTCTTCGGGACCCCCGGCTTCAGCTTCTTTGGAGGGGTGCCCCTGGATCTCGTGGTGACCCTGACAAAGTGCGGGGACACACAGACCGGGTGCTCGCCGGCGTCGTTTTCGTCATCGGAAAGGACGAGGAGGAGGTCGGTCTGGCGCGGGGGGAGGTCTCCCTGCACCTTCCAAGGTCTCCTACGAGTCCTCCCTCTCCTCCTTGTCGGACTCGCCGGAGGACACCGCCACCGGGGAGCGCAGGGGCCGGAAGGCCGCAGAGGCACAAGCCCGTGCTCGTTGAAGACAAGCATTGCATCAAAGATCTTTTCCCCGTTGGGACGTTGATATAGCGGAAGATGGGTATCCGGGGGCAACCCTGATCGTTCCCGAGCAAGGTGCGCACGGCCTTGTTCAGCTCCTCGTCGGGCAAGTTGTCCTGGCGCAGCCGGAGGTCCCCTCCCGCGCCCTTGAGCTTCCACAAGGGGCGAGAGTGTGCCTGGAGCAGGCAGGCGCTGCATCAGGAACTCCTTGATGATCATGGCCCCCGTCTGCTTCTCCACCTTCGGATTGTCCGGCTTCAAATCGGCCACCATCTTCTCCATTAGCTGCCCCACCCGATGATCTGTGAGCTTCTGGTGACTCCATCCGTCGTGGGGCGCACGCATCCCAGTCGGCAGCTTCAGCCGAGGGTAGGAGCGCTTGGCATCCATGAAGATCCATTGGTTCCGGAAGTCCTCCACCTTCTTCCTGACTCGTGAGATCGTGTTGCCGCCATTGGCCACGACGAAGTCGGTGCACCCTGTGCACTGGACGTCCTTGACCCGAAGATGGAAGAAGTGGCGAACCAGCACCATGGAGGCCATCCCCCCAGAAACACCTCACAGTAAAGAGCCAAGATCGACAGGAGAAGGACGGAGTTGGGATGGAGATGGAGGGTGTAGTGGTGAAGAACGACATAGAAGAAGTCAGAGAGAGGGGGAATCAGCCCCGCAAAGACGTTGTGAAGGAAGAAGGGATAGATGGTGCCGCCTAAGGCTTCCGGCTCGGTAGAGCCAGCTCGGAGCACCGTCTCTCCCCCCTCGTTGCTGCTACCCACCTCCAGCTGGAGCGCAGCGGCAATGTGCTTCTCGTCGGCGATGGTGGACGCGCTCAAGGCAGGCTCGAACCAGGAGGGTGACTGCGCGGCTGCAGCCGAGGGCTTCTCCTTGTCAGTGGCTATTGGTCGAGGGCTAGGGGCGGAAGTCGGCGAATCTGGAGTTTTTCCGAGCAGAAGTAGAAGGCAATCTAGAGCACGAGAAAGGGAAGGCAATGAAAGCGCTGCAGCATGCGCTAGCCTTTATACCAGGCAAGGACAGTTGCTGAGGCAGTGTGGTGAAGCGTAGGCGCCCACGTCCCACCAATCGCCACATGTCAACCAAGGCCGCAGGCGGTTAGGGCCCACGGTGCTCCGCACTTGCACTTTGAGTTCGCCTTGAAGCCATGTTCGAGCGTGCCTTGTGCCCGAGGGCTATTATAGGCGTCCTTAGACCGGGGGTACCCAGACTTGCTGCCTGCGGCCCATGACATGGCTCCATCAACGGCCTGGTACGGCCCTGCTTCAATAACAACAACTCAAAACCCTCGTGAGGCCCATGACTAGGCTAGCTCCCAAGGAGTGGAGATATCAATGCAAGGTGTACCTTGCGAGGTTCATATTACGCGAGCCATGACGACCAAGGCCAGGCGGGCGCCAGTGGGTGTAGTATACCAGTTTCCTCTTTGGTGCTAAGGAGGCAAGCGTAGGCGTGGAGTCCCGAGGAATCAAGCAAAGGTTTTCGTTTTGGTGCAACAAGACCAAGACCGCTAGGGCAGCAGGATGGAGGTCATCATGGACCCCACCATGGCGTCACGACCAGGAGCTTTTACAGGCAAAGACTACTTTTGTCAGGATAGCATGTACTAGTTGTCTCCCTTCAAATTTGGCCATTGTGGGATCCTTTCCTGCCTTACATTTGGGAAGAGGACCAAGGCCACTATAAATAGGACCTAGCCACCACCATAGAAAGGGATCGGATCCATTCCACCCTCACCACCTCACCACCTCATCGAGCCCAAGAACACCTCACCTCCTTAGGATGTTCATCCATTGTACTAGTTCATCCAAACCCCTCGAGGCCAATCCACCACAAAGCAGGAGTAGGGTTTTACACCGCATGGTGGCCGAACCTGGGTAAACTGATGTGTCTCTTGTACGTTGGGTTCGTCGAGCTAGGCCATGGGATCAGCAAGCAGGCAGGTTGGGAGGACGAGTTCTCTGCATGAAACCCAATGTTTGAACCTCTCAAGGGTCTGCAGAACCCTGAATCCGACAGATTCGGATGATCCCACGGTGGCTAAGAGATGCGTGGGGCCGGGCCCTACCGACGCAGAACGCTAAAGCAAGCGGAAAGGAGATCGCAGAACCCTAGCAAATTATTCAAAACATACTATTTCTTAAGAGTGCCAAGCACAAGTTCTTATGCCTCCATGAGGCACGGTACATGTTGCAGGAGTTGAACAGAGGGAAGCACAGCCATCAAGCTTCTTCTTCAGCCTTGGACGCCGCCATCACCCGCTAGGGAGCCCTATTGTCGACGACGTCACCGACATCCTTGCCGCTAGCCGTCGTCACGGGGTCGACGGCGAGGAACTTTCGTAGCAGGGCCTCCACCTGAACCTTCATGGCCTCAGCAGTGGTGGTGTAGGACTCGGGGTCCACTGGCTGGCGCAAGGCACCGAGGTCGAAGCTGGTGTCCTGGAGATAGTTGTGGCTGAAGATGCGCGTCATGGCCGAGGTAGAAAGCATGCGGGCCTCCCCCTCCTCCATTGGGTCCACTCCGACGACGATGCCCTTGAGCGCAGCTCATTGGGGCCTTCCTCCAGAGTCACCGACGGCTCCTTGTACCCGCTCCCCTAGAGATCCTGTAATGCCTTGTGGGACCTCAAGTCAAGGGAGTCGAAGGCGGCGTGCCCCACGGCGGTCGTCTTCTCAGTAGTGGCAAGGAGCTTCTCCCTGGTCTCCAGCCGAGCTTTGTTCGCGGAGACAAGCTTGGCGTGGGATGCTTCCACCTCCTCCTTCAACTTATCCAGGTGACCGCGCTCCGTGGGCTACCTACTCCAACTCACCATCATAGTCGGCGACCGCAGCTTCCAGGGTCTTCAGCTTCTCCTCCTGCTCCTCGAGCTGGCGGGCGCGGGTGGCCTGCTCGTCGTGAAGGGTTTTTAGCTTGGCCTCCGCCGCATGACAGCGCTCTTCAGCGGCCTTGGCGTCCTTCACCGCCATGTCGCGGGCGGCTGCGGCTAGGCCATCCACCTTTTGGACCTCCTCTGAGGCCTCCACGGCCTAGGCCCAGGCCGCCCTGATGGACGCATCAGCCTGGAGCCACCCCGAGATCAGCTCCAGGCGCCCCGCCACTCGGCACCGGTCGAGGCCCTAAAGATCGCCCTGAAGCAAGTCCGATGTGAAGAAGGCCTCCTTCAGGGCACCAGGCGCGGCAGAAGAACCATAGCCCATCGGCGTGATGGCTAGGGGAGGAGGCGGCGCCGGCGTCAAGCCTGGCAAGGCGGAAGCAGCGGAAGGAGCCGGGGGCTCTGGAGCCTTTGGGTCCTCAGCATGCGTGCTAAGGGCGAGCACCTCCGGAGTCGCCTCGGCTGTAGGGACCATCTTCTCCTGAGGTTGGGCTCTAGAGCCTCTGGAGGGGAACCTCGCAACACGGGCACGGGAGGTAGCCTCGTTCTTTTGCATCGGAGTTGTTGCAACCGCGGCAAGTCATTGGGCCTCGGCAGCTCTAGCGTCCTCCTTCTTCCTCTTCGACGCTGATGTCAGCCTGGCATCCAGATGGAGACATTGGGTACTGTGTCAAGATCCAAGAGCAAGGGCAAGGAGATACACTTACTGATCCTCGGCGACATACTCCCTCTTCCTGCACAGGAGCGCAAGATTCTCGGGCACGGGCGTTGTCGCGCTCTCAGGGACGGACGAGCGCACGGCTGGCTCTATGATGGTGGCGGACGACGACGAGGTGGAGCCGCTGCCATGAGGAAGCAGTGCCGACCTATCGTTCTTCTGGAACCCCTACCTCAACCTCTTCCGAGGGTCCCCCCAGACCTCGTGGTGACCCCGGTGGAGAGCGGCGACTCCTTGACTGGGTGTTCACCGGCGTCATCGTTATCAGAGAAGGCCCGGAGGAGCTCTCTCTGCCACAGGGGAGAGGTCTGTTCCACCTCCTCGAAAATCGCCTCTAAGACCGACCTCTTCTCCCCCTCGAACTCGCCGGAGGACACCGGCACCGGGGAGCCGGGGGGCAGGGAAGGCTTCAGCGGCACGAGCCCATGCTCGTAGAAGCTAGGCATGGCAGCAGTCACCTTCTCTCCGTCGGTGCGGTGGTAAAGCGAGAGATGGGACTCCGGGGGGCAACCCTGGTCCTTCCCGAGCAAGGTGCGCACGACCTTGCTCAGCTCCTCGTTGGACAAGTTGTCCAGGCGCAACTGGAGGTCATCTTCCGTGCCCTTGAATCTCCACAGGGGGTGTGAGTGCACCTAGAGTGGAGCCAGGCGCTGCATCAAGAACTCCTTGACGATCATGGCCACAGTCACCTCCTACGCCTTCAAGTCAGCAGTCATCCTCTCCAGCAACAGCTCCGCCCGGGGGTCGGTGAGCTTCTCATGAGCCCATCTTTCCAGGGGCCTTGGCGGCGCGATCGGCAGCTCCAGATGGGCATGGGTGGGCTAGGCATCTATGAAGATCCACTTGTTCTGGAAGATCTCCACTTTGTTCCTGCTCCGAGAGGTCGCATTGCTACCGTCGGCCGCGATGAAGCTAGCGCACCCCGAGCACCGGCCGCCGCTTATCCGGAGGTAGAAGAAGTGGCGGAACAGCGGAACGGAGGGCATCACCCACATGAATGCCTTGCAGTAGAAGGTGAATATCGACAGGAGGAGGATGGAGTTGGGATGAAGATGGAGGGCGTGGAGCCCGTAATGGCGGAGGATCGCGTAGAAGAAACTAGAAAAAGGGGGAACCAACCCAGCAAGGATGTTGTGCAGGAAGAAGGGGTAAAACGTGTCACCTAAGGCTTCTGGCTTGGCGGAGCCGATCTGGAGTGACGTCTCTCCCCCCTCATTGCTGTCACCTGCCGTCAGCGGGAGCACGACGGTGAGGTGCTTCTCTTCTAGGATGGTGGACGCGCTCAGGGCCGGCTCGAACCAAGAAGCCGGGCGCGTAGCCGGAGCCGAGGATTTTGCCTTGTCGGTGGCCATCAGCTGCAAAGTTCAGGGGAAGGATATAACAGATCTGGAGGTGCTTTGTGCAGAAGAAGAAAGGGATCTGGACCAAGATGAATGAAAGGCAATGAAGGCTCCACACCAAGCACCAGTCTTTTTGTCAGGCTGGAACAGTTGTCGAGGCTGCATAGGGGAGGGGAGACGCCCACGTCCTATCAATCGCCACACGTCAACCAAGGCCGTAGGAGGTTAGGGCCCGCGATGCTCCGCACTTGCACCTTGGCTTCGTCTCGAAGCCAAGTTCGAGCACGCCTTGGGCCTGAGGGCTGCCGTCGTCGTTCTGGGAACGGGTGTACCCAGACTTGCCTACCCGCGTCCCACGGCGTGGCTCGCCAAAGGCCTGGTACGGCCCAACTTCGGCATCAACAACCTAAGAACCTTGCAAGGGGCCAATCCTCGTGAGGCGGACAACACCAAGACCTCCACGAGGAGCGGTCTCCTCAGGTCGGCTCCCGAGGAGCGGAGATTTCTATGCAGGCTTCACCTCGTGAGGTTTGAATGACATGAGCCATGATGAACAAGGCTAGGCGGGGACCAATGGGCACATCGTACTAGTATCCTCTTTGGTGCTAAGGAGGCAAGCGCAGGTGCGGAGTTCGAGGAATCAGCCAAATGTTTCCATTCCGATGCAACAAGACCAAGACCGCCCGGACGGTAGGATGGAGGTCATCGCCGAGCCCACCACGGCGTCACGACTAGAGGTTTTTCCTGGTGAAGACTGATTTTGTGAGGATAGTATGTACTTGTTGTCTCCCTTTGAATTCGGATGGTGTGGGAACCCTTCCTGCCTTCATTTTGGGAAGAGGACCAAGGCCACTATAAATAGGACTAAGCCACCACCATGGACCGGACATGATCCATTCCACCCTCACACATACCAGCTCACTCGAGCCCAAGACGCTCCTCCTAAGGTTGTTCTCCAACTATACTAGTTCATCCTCAGCCCCTCGAGGCCAATCCACCACAAAATAGGAGTAGGGTTTTACACCGCAAGGTGGCCCGAACCTGGGTAAACTATTGTGTCTTGTTTCCTTCCTGTTGATCGAGCTAGGCCAAGGGATTGGCGAGTAGGCAGATTGGGGAGGTTGAGTTCTTCGCACGCAGCCTAGAGTTCGAACCTCTCAAGGGTCTACGGAACCCGAAATCCGACAGTAGTCCCTAATAGTCTAATGCATGCGTTCATGGCAACATATCTTTGTACTCACATAGACTCATATTTTGTACTGCCATGGTAGCAATTAAACCAGTGGCCTCCATATCATCACCACTAAATTGGAATGTTTTTGGCGCATTAATATCCTTGACATTTAATTCTTTGACACACGATAATGTACGAATAGCAAAAACACCAGCCTTAGTCGTGTTTGTATCATCCTTCCCCTATTCAAGCAAAACTGTCCTCGGTTTCGAGTCCATCTCTATGGCAACAATGTCATCTGCATATTGGATGTGTACCGAATAAATTTCAGTGACTTTGTCTTCCTTCTATGCATTTTGTTGCTCTTTTATCTTTTGCAGTCGCTCTTTTCTCCATGTTTTGAACAACTTCTTCTCCATGGCCATGAGGACATATTTTGTACCCCGTTAGATTGTGTACATTTTGGCGCGATAGTCAAGCGTAGCATAGTTTTTGTTGTACCATGGCTCTCCCAGTAGCATATGACACGAAACCATGGGCACCGAAATTACATTGCAGAAAACCTCACAAGAAAATTCTGCAACTAAAAACAGTACCATAGTTTGGTGCGTGATATCGAGCTTGTCGTGGCACCTCCTCAGCATGTACGGTCGTGGATGTGGTGTCATTGATAGCTCCAACTTCTCTAGCATGTCGATGTCGACCGTGTTGACCGAACTATCATAGTCAATCATCATGGCACATACTTTCTCTCCCACATTACATTAGGTGTGAAAAAGTTTAGCAGCATAACCTTTCTCTCTTGCAAAAAATTGACGGAGAGCCTCCAGTAGCTCCTTGGTGACGGCACGCCAACTGTCTCCTCTGCAGTGTCAGGATAAATGCCAATCTCTGACACCAATTGATGAGGAGCGAACCTTGAGACCAGGGTCGATCCATTGTTGGCCTGATCTTTGACGGCATAAAATCCATCGCTGCAAGAACTCGTTGCGGGTTTAAAAATAAATTCAAAAATTCCGCAGAAACAACATGCCAACCCCTCGATCTTAAGGAATGACGTGGACGAACCATATAGGCTCAGCTTGTGATCTCCTACATGTCGCGTTGTAGGAACTCACACGCTAGTAGATATTTTGGACAAGAATTCTCTAAACTCGATAATGGCCAACGACCAGAACACAGGCGGTGTCTAATTCATCACAAAATAACCTGCCCTTACAAAAACTAATACTATGGCTATTTATACTAGTATATAGCCGACCCAACATAGTTTGACCAAAAAGTAAGAAAACAATACCGTACATATTATTAACAGGACTTCTATGTATATAAGGTGCCTTTTACATCTTGGCAGACAATGATGTACTAAATCAAATAATGTTAGAGGTGGACCCCATCCCGTATCCTTTAATGACAGAAAGTCACGTACATGAGGAGCCCTCCTAGCTGCTTCAAGTATCTTCTCTTTCCGTGGCAGAAACAGAAACATAGATCCTTCCCTAACTCTTTGTTTAATTATTTCCATGACTCCTAATTAATCTTTGGTCATGCCTAGTTGCATTTATGTGTAGTCCCAGATGATCTAATGCATGCGTTCATGGCAACGCATCTCTATAGTCAAATAGACTCATCTTTTGTACTGCCATGGCAGCAATTAAACCAGTGACCTCCATATCATCTCCATTGAATTGGAATGTTTTGGCACGTTAATATCTTGGACAATTAATTCGTTGGCACACGATAATGTACAAATAGAAAAAACACTAGCGTTAGTCGTGTCTGTATCATCTCCCCCTCTTCAAGCAAAACTGTCCTCGGTTTCGAGTCCGTCTCTGTGGCAACAATGTCAACTGAAGATTGGATGTGCACCGAATAAATTTCAGTGACTTTGGCTTCTTTCTGTGCATTTTCTTGCTCTTTTATCTTCTGGAGTCCTTCTTTTCTCCAAGTTTTGAATAACTACTTCTCCATGGCCACGATGACACATTTTGTACCCCGTTCGACAGTGTACATTTTGGCGCGATAGTCATGTGTAGCATAGTTTTTCTTGTACCATGGCTCTCCCAGTAGCATATGACACGAAACCATGGGCACCGGAATTATGTCGCACAATACCTCATAAGAAAATTCAACGACTGAAAATAGTACCATTGTTTGGTGCGTGATCTCGAGCTTGTCGTGGCAGCTACTCATCATGTACGGTCGTGGGTGTGGTGTCATTGATAGCTCCAGCTTCTCTACCATGTCGATGCTGACCGCGTTGACTGAACTGTCATGCTCAATCGTCATGGCGCAAACTTCCTTTCCCACTTTACATTACGTGTGAAAAAAGTTCAGCACCATAACCTTTCTCATCGAGAAAAAAATCGCCGGAGAGCCTCCAGTAGCTCTTTTGTGATGACGCGCAGGCCATCTCCTCTGAAGTGCCATGAGAAATGCCGGCCTCTGATACCAATTGATGAGGAGAAAACCTCGAGACAAGGGTCGATCCGTTGTTGGCCCAATCTTTCACGGCAAAAAAATTCATCACTGCAAGAACTCATTGTGTGTTTACAAAGAAATTCACAAATTCAGAAACAACATGCCAACCCCTGATCTGAAGGAATGAGGTGGATGAACCATATAGGTTCAGCTTGTAATCTCCTACGCATCGCGTCGTAGTAACTCACATGCCAGTAGAGATTTTGGACAAGAATTATCTAAACTCAATAATGGCCAGCGGCCAGAACACACGAGGTGTCTCATACATCAAAAAATAACCTGCCCTTATAAAAACTAATACTATGGCTATTTATACTAGTATATAGCCGACCCAACATAGTTTGACCAACAAGTAAGAAAAAACTACCGTACATATTATAAACAAGACTTCTGTGTATCTAAGGTGCCTTTTTCATCTCCGCGGATAACGATGTACTAAATCAAATAATGTTAGAGGTGGACCCCATCCCGTATCCTTTATTGACAGAAAGTCACATACATCAGGAGTCCTCCTAGCGGCTTCACATATCTTCTCTTTCCGTGGCAGAAACAGAAACATAAATCCTTCCTTAACTCGTTCTTTAATTTCTACCATATCTCTAATTAAATAGCCATGAGTCCCAACTAATCTTTGGTCAGAACTACTTGCATGTATACGTAGTCCCTGATAGTCTAATGCATGCATTCATGGCAACACGTCTCTGTAGTCAAATAGACACATCTTTTGTACTCCCATGGTAGCAATTAAACCAGTGACCTCCATATCATCTCCACTTAATTGGAATTTTAATGCAGGTTAATATCCTGGACATTTAATTCTTCGACACACGATACTCTACAAATAGTAAAAACACTAGCATTATTCGTGTCTGTATCATCCTCCCCCTCTTCAAGCAAAACCGTCCTCGGTTTCGAGTCCGTCTCTGTGGCAACAATGTCATCTGCAGATTGGATGTGCACCGAATAAATTTCAGTGACTTTGGCTTCTTTCTGTGCATTTTCTTGCTCTTTTATCTTCTGGAGTCCTTCTTTTCTCCAAGTTTTGAATAACTACTTCTCCATGGCCACGATGACACATTTTGTACCCCGTTCGACAGTGTACATTTTGGCGCGATAGTCATGTGTAGCATAGTTTTTCTTGTACCATGGCTCTCCCAGTAGCATATGACACGAAACCATGGGCACCGGAATTATGTCGCACAATACCTCATAAGAAAATTCAACGACTGAAAATAGTACCATTGTTTGGTGCGTGATCTCGAGCTTGTCGTGGCACCTACTCATCATGTACGGTCGTGGGTGTGGTGTCATTGATAGCTCCAGCTTCTCTACCATGTCGATGCTGACCGCGTTGACTGAACTGTCATGCTCAATCGTCATGGTGCAAACTTCCTCTCCCACTTTACATTACGTGTGAAAAAGTTCAGCACCATAACCTTTCTCGTCGAGAAAAAAATCGCCGGAGAGCCTCCAGTAGCTCTTTCGTGAGGACGCGCAGGCCGTCTCCTTCGAAGTGCCGTGAGAAATGCCTGTCTCTGATACCAATTGATGAGGAGCGAACCTCGAGACAAGGGTCGATCCATTGTTGGCCTGATCTTTCACGGCACAAAAATCCATCACTGCAAGACTCATTGTGTGTTTACAAAGAAATTCACAAATTCAGAAACAACATGCCAACCCCTGATCTGAAGGAATGACGTGGATGAACCATATAGGTTTAGCTTGTAATCTCCTACGCGTCGCATCGTTGTAACTCACATGTCAGTAGAGATTTTTTACAAGAATTATCTAAACTCGATAATGGCCAATGGCCAGAACACACGAGGTGTCTCATACATCACAAAATAACCTGCCCTTATAAAAACTAATACTATGGCTATTTATACTAGTATATAGCCGACCCAACATAGTTTGACCAACAAGTAAGAAAAAACTACCGTACATATTATAAACAAGACTTCTGTGTATCTAAGGTGCCTTTTTCATCTCCGCGGATAACGATGTACTAAATCAAATAATGTTAGAGGTGGACCCCATCCCGTATCCTTTATTGACAGAAAGTCACATACATCAGGAGTCCTCCTAGCGGCTTCACATATCTTCTCTTTCCATGGCAGAAACAGAAACATAAATCCTTCCTTAACTCTTTCTTTAATTTCTGCTATATCTCTAATTAAATAGCCATGACTCCCAACTAATCTTTCGTCAGAACTACTTGCATGTATACGTAGTCCCTGATAGTCTAATGCATGCGTTCATGGCAACACGTCTCTGTAGTCAAATAGACACATCTTTTGTACTGCCATGGTAGCAAGTAAACCAGTGACCTCCATATCATCTCCACTTAATTGGAATTTTAATGCAAGTTAATATCCTTTACATTTAATTCTTCGACACACGATACTCTATGAATAGTAAAAACACTAGCGTTAGTCGTGTTCATATCATCCTCCGCCTCTTCAAGCAAAACCGTCCTCGGTTTCGAGTCCGTCTCTGTGGCAACAATGTCATCTGCAGATTGGATGTGCACCAAATAAATTTCAGTGACTTTGGCTTCCTTTTGTGCTTTTTCTTGCTCTTTTATCTTTTGCAGTCATTCTTGTCTCCAAGCTTTGGACAACTTCTTTTCCATGGCCATGAGGACATATTTTGTACCCCATTCGATCGTGTACATTTTGGCATGATAGAAATGTGTAGCATAGTTTTTCTTGTACCATGACATGAAACCATGGGCACCGGAATTACGTCGCACAAAACCTCACAAGAAAATTCCCCGTCTGAAAACAGTACCATAGTTTTGTGAGTGATGTCGAGCTTGCTGTGGCTCCTCCTCAGGATGTACAGTCGTGGATGTGGTTTCATTGATAGCTCCTGCTTCTCTACCGTGTGGATGCCGACCGCGTTGCCCAAACTGTCATGGTCAATAGTCATGGCACAAACTTTCTCTTGCACTTTACATTATGTGAAAAAGTTCAGCGCCATAACCTTTCTCCTCTAGCAAAAAATCGCCGGAGAGCCTCCAATAGCTCCTTGTTGACGGCATGCCGGCCGTCTCCTCCGAAGTGCCATGAGAAACGCTGGTCTTTGATAAAAATTGATGAGAAGAAAACCTCGAGACGAGGGTCGATCCATTGTTGGCCTGATCTTTCATGGCACAAAAATACATCGCAGCAACAACTCGTTGCAAGTTTACAAATAAATTCACAAATTCCGTAGAAACAACATGCCAACCCCGTGGTCTGAAGGAATGACGTGGATAAACCGTATAGGCTCAACATCTAATCTCCTACGCGTCGCGTCATAGGAACTCAGACACCAGTAGATATTTTGGACAAATATTCTATAAACTTGATAATGGCCAATGACCAGAACACACATGGCGTCTAATTCATCACAAAATTACATGCCCTTACAAAGCCTAATGCTATGGCTAATTATACTAGTATATAAACAACCCAACATAGTTTCACCGACAAGTACGAAAAAACTACCTACATATTATAAACATGACTTATGTGTATCTAAGGTGCCTTTTACATCTCGGCAGATAATGAAGTACTAAATCAAATAATGTTAGAGGTGGACCCCATCCCGTATCCTTTAATTACAGAAAGTGACGTACATCAGGAGTCCTCCTAGAGGCTTCACGTATCTTCTCTTTCCGTGGCAGAAACAGAAACATAAATCCTTAATTCTTTCTTTAATTTCTTCCATATCTCTAATTAAATAGCCATGACTCCTAATTAATCTTTTCTCAGGCCTACTTGCATGTATACGTAGTGCCTGATAGTCTAATGCATGCGTTCATGGAAACACATCTCGGTAGTCGAATAGACTCATCTTTTGTACTGCCATGGTAGCAATTAAACCAGTGACCTCCATATCATCTCCACTTAATTGGAATGTCTTTGGCACGTTAATATCCTGGACATTTAATTCTTCGACACACGATAATGTATGAATAGCAAAAACACTAGCGTTATTCGTGTCCGTATCATCCTCCCCCTCGTCAAGCAAAATCATCCTCGGTTTCGAGTTCGTCTCTGTGGCAACAATTTCAACTGCAGATTGGATGTGCACCGAATAAATTTTAGTGACTTTGGATTCCTTCTGTGCTTTTTGTTGCTCTTTTATCTTTTGCAGTCGTTCTTTTCTCCAAGTTTTGAACAACTTCTTCTCCATGGCCACGAGGACACATTTCATACCCCGTTCGACAGTGTACATTTTGGCGCGATAGTCATGTGTAGCATAGCTTTTCTTGTACCATGGCCCTGCCAGTAGCATATGACAAGAAACCATGGGCACCGGAATTACGTCGCACAATACCTCATAAGAAAATTCCCTGACTTAAAATAGTACCGTAGTTTGGTGCGTGATGTCGAGCTTGTCGTGGCACCTCCTTAGCATGTACGGTTGTGGATGTGGTGTCACTGATAGCTCTAGCTTCTCTACCATGTCGATGCGGAACGTGTTGACCAAACTGTCATGGTTGATACGTCCATTTTGCTTCCTGCTTTTATATTTATATTTAATGAACTATGGGATGTTATTACACATTATATCACAATACTTATGCCTAGTCTCTCTTATTTTACAAGGTTGCCACGAAGAGGGAGAACGCTGGCAGCTGGAATTCTGGTCTAGAAAATGAGCAAATATTAGAGACCTATTCTGCACAACTCCAAAAGTCTTGAAACTTCACGGAGCATGTTTTGAATAAATAAAAAATATTGGGCGAAGAAAGTACCAGAGGAGGGCCACCAGCCAACCACAAGGGTGGAGGGCGCGCCCCCACCCTCTAGGCGCACCCCCGACCTTGTGGGCCCCCTGGCAGGCCTCATGTGCCCATCTTTAGCTATATAGTGTCTTTTACCCTGGAAAAGAATCAAGAAGCATTCGGGACAAAGTGTCGCCGTCTCAAGGCAGAACCTGGGCAGAACCAATCTAGGGCTCCGACGGAGCTGTTCTGCCGGGGAAACATCCCTCCGAGAGGGGGAAATCATCGCCATCGTCATCACCATCGATCCTCTCATCGAGAGGGGTCAATCTCCATCAACATCTTCACCAGCACCATCTCCTCTCAAACCCTAGTTCATCTCTTGTATCCGATCTTTGTCCCAAAACCTCATATTGGTACCTGTGGGTGGCTAGTAGTGTTGATTACTCCTTGTAGTTGATGCTAGTTGGTTTATCGAGTGGAAGATTATATGTTCAGATCCTTAATGGTAATTAATACTCCTCTGATTATGATTATGAATAAGCTTTCTGAGTAGTTACATTCGTTCCTTAGGACATGGGAGAATTCTTGCTATAAGTAATCATGTGAATTTGGTATTCGTTCGATATTTTGATGAGATG